>NC_089764.1:34570054-34617554 GCF_040412425.1 Macrobrachium rosenbergii
GTGGTTGCACGATGTGCAATCATCAACACGTTCGCGCCGACCATAAATTCCTTCGTGACGGCATCGCCGACGGAAAGGCGAAAGCAGCTCCCATCTTTACGTGTCGAGCAGAGAATTGGAATAGAAAATGGAAGCTAATCTTTACCTCTTGACTCTCTCGCCATTTTGACGTTAAAGGGACTATAATTCCGTTCCGAAGCTCCTTTTTTTATTTTTTATTCATTTTTCTTGTCTCCAGCTACCGGCACAATAACCACCTGTTATGTTTGTTGACCAGACCTGTTGAATACCTGTTGAATACCTGTTGAGCCTTCGCGTTGCCTTACTGTTACGAATGTTGATTTCATTTCTTCGTAAACTGGTTTTTTTTCTTTTTTTTGTCGTATCTGCTTCGCACAGAGCAACAGCAGTAGCATTCGCTGGTCTTAGATTTGTGGTCTTCCTACTATCATCATCATCATTATCATTATCATTATCATCATCATCGCCGCCGCCACTGACACAGTTCCTCGTTGGTCGAGTGGGTTCCGTTCTCGGCTAGCCAATGAAGAATTAGAGGAATCTATTTCTGGTGATAGAAATTCATTTGTTGGTATAATGTGGTTCGGATTCCACAATAAGCTGTAGGTCCCTTGCTAGGTAACCAATTGGTTCTTAGCCACGTAAAATAAATCTAATCCTTCAGGCCAGCCCTCTCTAGGAGTGCTGTTAATCAGCTCAGTGGTCCGGTTAAACTAAGGTATACGTAACTTTTAGCCACTGACACAAATAACCTCTTTTATATTCCGCCACTCGGGTCCTTCCTGTGCTTTATCTTCCACAAATCTCCACTCTGATCTTCAGCTTCCCTCCTCATGGTTCTCATCCAAGTATGCCTTGGTTGTCCAACTCCTCTGGCGTCCTCAAGTGCCCAGCTGGGGCAATCATGTGTCATTCTTGTAGGGGTTTATGCGAAGGACATCATTTCTAACTCTACCATGCAGTCTGACTCCTAATGTTCGTCTTAAAGCTTCATTTAGGTATAGTTTGATTGTCATACCATGAGTCTTGTACGCATAATAGTGCAGATCGCATTAGAATTGCGCATTACATAATTTACTACATTGCTAAGAGATTCACAATTTCTTGAAAACAATCTGTGTAATAAAATCCACAATCATATAGTAAAAATGTATTACTGTGCAAAATAAACAAACAAAGACTTTCGAACGCTTGAACGGTGTTCCTCATCAGTGCTTACGTTAAAATGTAAAGTGTGGGTATTTTTCTTTTGAATAGTTTTTGAGATGGGGGCTGGGTGCCTGGGGGCTGGGGCGAGAAGCTAACAGCCCATCACGGAAGTGCTGGTTCGGGTGTTGTTATGGTATTCCAAATTCAGCAGGCAGTTGCACCAACATCCCTGATCTTTGACCTTGCGATGAAGCCTGCCTGATCTACATAGGGGCCGCAGTCGGAACCATCCACAGGGACGTCGGCTATCTGGAGAGAGAGAGAGAGAGAGGAGGGGGGGCGGATTTGGGGGGGGGGGAAGGGGGAAGAGGATCAGGGTTCACGCTGTCAATGTCACTTTTGATATCAAAATGTTTTAGGTAGCGTTTGGCAATAAACCACTTGATGAAAGTGTCTCCATTAGTAAATAAATGTCTTGTTATCTTCCAAAGATATTCCCATGTTTATAGCGGCGCCTTCAACTAATCTTCTCACGTGGGAATCGTCACTTTCAAAAATAGTTCCTTCACCACCACAATTATTTCCGTGGTGTAGGCTCTTCTGCGTTCCCTACCACCTTCACGTAAAGGCCCAGATACACTGTCAATCATGATTGTGCAACCTAAGTGGTTGTGCAGGCATATCCTTTAGTGAGTAGGTGTGATTGACAGTTTGCGCAGATGATTGAGTAGTGTTTGCCCAATCATTGTAGTTACACAATTAGGACTGATAGTCTGTAGCGATTATTGCGCCAACAGCTCAGTCTTTTCTTTGGTACCATGGCGAGCGCACAGGACTCTCAAGATTTTTGGAGGGAGTTTATTCATCTCTATAGAGATTTTCCTGCTTTGTGGAAAATTAAAAGCGATGAATATAAGAACAGCGTTTTGAAAAGTGAATGCTATGTCAAATTAATAGAAAAAATGCGAGAAATAGACCTAGTGCCACACGATCCACCGTGACCAAGAAATTACAGAAATTGGATATGCAGAGTAAACTTTATGAAGCACTCTCACTTGCATGCTCATATCTCAAGCAAAGTAACGACCCCATTGATATTTTGGCCAAGAGCTGGGCTCAAGAATTTAGGGAAATAAGTGCAGAACAGCAAATATATGCCAGGAAGGCTATTAATGATATTCTTTTTGAGGCAAAATTAGGTACATTGCATAGACACAGCGTTAAGATTAATGAAAATAATATTCAAAGTAGGTCTTCCACGCCCATCTCTGTACTGTCCTCTGACAGCGGAGCATCCACAAGTCAGGGTAATATAATAATCGGAAATATCACAGATACGACTGAGTCCGTGTTTACACAACAATGTCAGACCTTTTGAACGATCCCCAGTACAGCTTGGAAAACTAAATACGTTATGGCATATTGGCATTAGGATCCGCCCCCTTTTTCTGGTTTTGTTCTCAGGGAAATATATTTTCTTATGTATTTGGTGATGGTGTTAAAGGAATTTGTCATTTAGTAGTCTCACTATTATTAATAAATACTTTTGTTATCTGCACCTTATTTAACCTACCTTAATATATTCCTTTAATACAGTGCAAATAGCACTACAGGTTTCCATGATGATACCACCAAGGCTTTGTGGAGAGAGAGCTGTGGTGAACATTAGTTCCTGAAATGTTTGTCCAGTAGCCAAGAATCTTAAAGTACTAGAAAGCCTTTCACATGCTGAAATGGAATCCCTTAGCTTGGTATCCATTTTTTTGTATGAGGGCGTAGTCATTTCTAGCAAATCCATGAAAGTTTCTCTGTCCATGCGTAGATAATTTTCGTAATCTGCAGGGGCAGAGAGGAGCAACTCCTGTAGAAGATTTTCATGCGTGAATTTACTTCTTTTTTTGAACAACTCTTTCATCCACATCTTTCTTTTCTTACTTTAACTTTCCTCCTCATCGTCTAAAGCCAGAGTAATGCCTATACACGCTGCATCTTTGCTCATCTTCACGCCACAAGCTTTAGAAGTCAACTAATGATTGCACAAACTTCATAGTAGTGTAGGGCTCAAACACTGTTTGCGCAATCTCGAAGATTGTACAATCATGATTGACAGTGTATCTGGGCCTTAAAGCTGTTGACTAACGACACCGAGCGCAGGTAAAAATGATGGCGCCATGTCTTTAATCATGAAGTGTGAGAGATTATTAGAGATGCCAAATTTTAAAAATGATTGCGATGTTCTATCCTGACAAAACGTGAGGTGTTTTTCATTGGGGTCTATTGCGGTCTTGGTTTAAACACTTTAATATAAAAGAGATGCGGTGAAGATTATTTTAAGCGACGAAAAGATTTCTTTTATTTCGGATTTAGGCCGGTAGAAATCAGCAGTAAGTGATGCGAAACTCCTCAAGCGAATTGCCCTCAGGAATGGAGAAACGCTTTTCTTTTAACGCATATCACAGTGGGACACGATAACTCAATTTATCGCAGTCGAAAAGGAGAGATCATTGAGTTATTCCATCTCTTTTCGGCTCTCTCACCCACAGCACCTTTCCTTCTCTCTCCCACCTCCCCCCCAACTCTCTCCGTGGGTGCCCAGTACCCCACTTCTCTTCCCTCTGGCGCTGAAACGTGCCACATTAGTCTCATCTCGCCGGCGTCTTTCATGAGGGGAAAGTTGCCAGATTCAGCTCTCACAACAGGCAGACGAACGTCGACTCTGGCTTCGACTCGGTTTCATTCCCTTTCGTTCGGATTCCCCTCTGGGGTTTGACCCTATGAAACCGGATTCGCAATATGTTTAGTCATGAATGTTTTGGAAGTCCATCTCTCAAAAGTGTATTTGTCATTTCACGTAAATTTTGCAAAAGGATCTGTTCGTTAATTTCGCTGAAAAGCAAATAATGTCGGGCATCCCTTGGCCTCAGTAGCATCAGCGTGCATTTTTCAATACAGAAAATCTCAGGTCACATAATCTCTCCTAACTTAATGAAAGAAGTGGAAGTAATTAGAATATGAGTAGAAATCACTTATTAAGATCAGCAGCAATAAACTTTGTCATATGAAGCACAAATGCAAACCGTGAACTGAACTGAATACTATAGCTTTATAGTATTTTAAGCTTAGAATTTATAAATTCTGGAATACTGAATATGCAGGAACTCAAGAAAATCATAAGTTCCTCATTGGACGGGTCGATATCATACTTGACTGGCACTCTGCTGGGCCCGCGTTTGACTCTCTGGCCGACCAATGAAGAATTAGAGGAATTTATTTCTGGTGATAGAAATTCATTTCTCGGTATAATGTGGTTCGGATTCCACAATAAGCTGCAGATCCCGTTGCTGGGTAACCAATCGGTTCTTAGCCACGTAAAATAAGTCTAATCCTTCGGGCCAGCCCTGGGAGAGCTGTTAATCAGCTCCTCAGTGGTCTGGTTAAACTAAGGTATACTTAACTTTTCTTCAAGAAAATCATGAAACTGAAAAAACACTAACACAGCTTTAAAGGTTGAACCACTGCTGTTTACCACTGTAAGTAACAGCAGATACTGTTATCTGAACAGCCACGCATTCTGCCTAATCTAATCTTTGCTTCAACTTTCTTAGTACCTCTCACTGAAATAGGAACTGCATTATGACTAGACTGTCATGATACTGCAAGATCAGAATTGTCATAAGGAAAATCAGCTTCAAGTAATGAATTTTCAGTTAAGTTATTGGAACTTCTCACCATGAAAATATACTGAGTGTGACTTGTGTTTTGAAATGTTGTTCACGTTTTGGGCTCTTTATTGAGCTGTCAGGATGAGTTTTAGTTTGGCCCTAGCTCCCGTCAGTATAGATGGTAGCGAGAGAGCAGACAGGACACTTATAAAGAGGCTATGGGGTTACTTCGTCACTCAGTGGAAGTTTTAAGCAGCTGATCCACTCTAGCATTAGAAGTATGTGACAAACTAGTTGGGATCGTTTAGCTAATAATCTACAGTTTATGGTCATCCAACTATCCATTAACAAATGGGAAATTTCAAGTTACATTGGTGGGAGAACCAGTGTGATTTAATAAGAAAGTGCTGGACAAATGCATATCACCAATATTTATTACCAAGTGGGAACGGTTCGAACCGTGTGACATATTTTACTGTCCTCTTTTAAATCAGGGCAGGTCCGTGACCGTGAGGAGGTACTTGACAAATGTATATAATATTGATAAACTAATGTAATTTTTAAAGTAAATATGGTTTAAGTATAATTTCAGCTTATTACTTTATTTTAGCTCGCCTGAAATAGATATTCTTACCTGCTTCAGGCAATAAATGAAAGTGGCCAGTGCTTGGCTTTATAGACTAAATTTCACAGATTTATCTTCCCATTATCTTGAGTGCAGTGCAGTTAGAAGGGGAACAGAAAAATTAGTGTCCCATTATGATTTATAAACAGAGTGATTTTAAATTTTATGATGAATTTGCCATATTTGGTGGGTTCACAGCACTCTTCTAGCTCGCCCAGAAGAAGTGTCCCTGCTTGCTGCTTCTTCAGTGGGTGAAATAATCTATACATATAAAAATGGATGTGTGTGGGTATGTATGTATGTATGTGTGTGTATGTATGTATGTATGTATGTATGTTTCAGCATAACTCTGAAATGCGTTGAGCAATTTCGACCAAGTTTTGTATACTTATGACTTTCTGTCTGGGAAAGAATACTGTGGGGGTAAGACATCACTGGCACTAAAGGGGGTGGGGGTAGGGGTGGTAAGGGGGTGACATGTAAAAATAACTGAAAAGGACAGATGTTAGTGTCTAATCCATAGTTTTTGAGGTCGCTGAGATGAATAGTGACACTCCTGATGCCTTTTCAGTCCAAGTTTAGCCCTGATAGGAAGGGGGTGGGTGGGAAGGGGATGACATGTAAAAATAACCAAAAACAACAGACATTAGTGTCTAATCCATAGTTTTCAAGGTTGCTGAGATGAATAGTGACACTCCCGATGCCCTTTAAGTCCAATTTCAGCCCCCATAGGAATGGGCGGTGTGAGAATGGGTGAGAAATAAAATGTAAAAAATGACGGATATTAGTGTCTAATCCATATTTTTTGAGGTTGTTGAGGCGAATAGTGACACTCCTGATGCCCTTTAAGTCCAAGTTCAGCCCCGATAGAAATGGGGGGTGAGAAGGGGCGAAATATAAATTGTCAAAGATGCTGGGCAATGTAATTGAAGCAACTATCTTAAGAGAGAGAGAGAGAGAGAGAGAGAGAGAGAGAGAGAGAGAGAGAGAGAGAGAGAGAGTAGGGGGGTGTTAGGGAGGAGAAAGAGGAGAAAGAGTGAGAGAGAGAGAGGGAGAAAGTTTATTGGTGGGTTTCAGAGTTTTCCTGGGCAGCGCTGGGTTGGTCAGCAAGTAATAACATATAATAGGCATGTCCTACTTAGTGATTTTCAAGACCGACGATCAAGCCCCTAGAGACTAAAGCAGATTCCAGAGTGCTGTCCTAGTGTTCTTGCATCTGACAGAACTAATCTCACTGTTATACCACCAATCCACCAGTCCTGAAAATAACTAAAAAAGAAACCAGTAACCATATTGTAAGTCTGTAAGTGCATTGCTATTTAGTTAAGTCTAAAGAAAATAGAATAAATTATTTAAAGACAATAAAAAAAATATTTAGTCCTGTCCTTTACAAGTATATTTTACCAAATTACTGAAATACATCAGCAAAAAGGGTTGAGAGGAAAGTCTTGCTGTAAATCACACTCCTTTATCTAAATTAGCTTGCACTTCATAATCCTTTGGATGAAAAATGTTTGTCACTCTGGTTGTTTACCCGTAAGTGCGGAAAAAGATAAGACGTGTTTCATTTTAATTACCTTATCAGGATTTTGTAATTCTGCACAGTTCAGTTCAACCAAAATGCACACTCGTATATATATATTTTACTAAAAGGACCTCATTCAAACTGGGTGGTATCTAATGGAATATTTATTCAGAAAAAGTTACAAGCTTTCTTGGACAAACAGTCCACATTATCAAGTATTTGTACAGTGACCAAACACGTAGTCCAGCTGTATTTATATCTGTGTGCTGGGTACTTTTAATCCTATAATCGCCTGGCTCCTCATGTTTGACCCCCACCCCCTCGTGACCTTGGCCTTTCTCTGCCCCCTTCTTCTTCCAGGTGTCTGTTTTCCGTGCGTTCTCTTGCGTTTTTCCTTCGTTTCCTTGCTACTGTGGAGTGTAAGATTTTTCTAGATATGCTGTCTTCAGAGCCGTTTTTGGTCTTCCCTGCCATTGTGTTGTTGGCACATGTTATGAAGGCATTCTCTACAACCAATCTGGCCGTTTTGTTGGCGTTCCTGTACAGAAAACACATATTTTCCCAGTCTATTTTATGGTCATTTTCCCAACAGTGTTTGGCAACTGCCGACGTCTGATTATAATGCCTTATGTTCTGCAGGTGTTGTTTGCTTCGCTCTTTACATGATTTGCCAGTTTCACCATAGCACCCATTTTCACAGTCTAGACACGCTGCCATATATACTTCCCCTCTAATCTCCTCCCCCTCTACCGACTTTTTGTTTCTAACTATTTTATTACTAATGGTGTTTTTGTGGCTGCCTATCAATTTGAAATTATCTAGCTTCCTGTTGATGGGTGGAAGAGAGTTGTTGTCCGGGACTGTAATTATTTTCTTCCCTATCAAATGTTCCTTTTCTATCCTTTCCCTCTCCCCAAAATATTTTTTCCTTGTCTTTATGTGTGCCCACTCCCACCAATACTTTTGGTATCCTAATCTCCTAAAACTCTCCTTCAGGTAATCCAACTCTTCGTCTAAAAATTCGGGACTGCAAATCCTATAAGCCCTAATGGCCAACCCTGTCATTACTCCTATTTTTATTTCTTTCCCATGACTGGAGAACCTCTGTATGTATGAATTGGTGTGTGTCCTCTTCCTATATACCTTGAATTTTAAATTTTCCCCTTCCCTCTTTACCAGGACATCCAAGAAAGGAATTTCTCCCTCCTTCTCTTCTTCCTCTCTGTGCTGTGACAGTCTCTAGGTGAGACGTATTCGTTCTTGGTCTGAATAATCAACCTGATATCACGCATATAACATACAATTAGCGAATGACCTAGAAGTGTTTGTGAACTGTTGTTGATTAGATAATGTCAGAATAGCACGATAAAGCGACGACTAAGTTGTTTTTTTGAGTGAATTATTAAAAATTGAACATCATGGAAGTGTCTAGCAACAGTGGTAAGAAGTGGAGGAATCTTGCTTGACTTGCAGATATACAATAAGACGACTTGGCAGGCAGGGAACTAGGCTTTCTTATCGTTGAGATCAACAACAACTCCAACCAAAAAAGATGCAAAAATATTCACAGACATATTGAAAGGATATGATCCTTCAAACTGGAACGAGTCTTCAGAAAATATAATGAAAATAATTTAAGGAGTACCAAAGAAACTTCAAGTAATCAAAAGACTTATGAGGAAAATTTACATCAATCAACACATTCCAACAAAGAAAATGAGTCAGGTGAATATAGTGAATATATTGATTGATGTAATAGGAAAATGAATGCCTAAAGCATGTAAACTATGTAATGTGTGGTATAGCATTGTAAATCCAAAAAACCTGATAAGGAAATGTTATGCATGCCACGTTCCTACTCATCCTACATGTGCAGAAGTCCAGCAAAATAAAAATAAGGATGCAAGAGTATTTTGCTCAACATGTCTAGTATGGATAGACAATGTTATTAAGTCAAGACTTAATGTACAAATAGTAGAGAATGGTGAAGAAGAAGAGGAAAATGGAAAAGAAGAAAATAAGATTGAAGAGATAGAAAAAATAATGAAAACAAAGAACAGGATAAGAGTATGGATGCAGAGAAACTCATAGATTCTACATATGAGGCAATGCAGCAGCATACTTATGATGAAATAAATTATGACATGATAACCCAAAATAAAATCCCAAAGAGGTTGTACCCGGATCTTCATACTGATGGGAAAGAGCAAAAAAAAAAAAAAGAAAAAGACACAGTATGCACCCTTTTGAAAAGAGGGAGTTGCAGATTCGGTGAAAGATGTTATTACAAGCATCCCAAGATATGTCACAATTATAAGATTTATGGCAAATGTGCATATCTAGACGGCTATGAGGAGGAATGCAGCGATCTACATCCAAAAATATGCAAAAAGTTGAGAGAAGGAAAAGGATGTAGGTTTAACAAAAATGTAAATATATGTATCTTGTGGCCATGCAGAACAAAAATCAAAATCAAATTCATATTAAAAATCAAGGTAAAAATGAAACAAATAAGGAAAGGAACAAAGAACATGAGATGAAGCAAAATAGCAAGCCAACAATACGTTACGAAATGTCAGCACCGCGATATGAGCCATCAGCACCTAGGCACAATGCAAGGAACAAGCAATGTATGTATGATGCTAGGGGATGGTGCAGATATGGAGATAAATGCAGGTATATACACAAAATGAATATATATGAAGATGGAAGATCAAATATACTGGAAAAGCTGGATTTTTTAATGTCCTAATTTCTGGAAATGAAGAAAAGAACAACATATCAGAATGGGAAAGAGACATGGGAAAATCCTTATTGCTACCCATGTTAGATAATGCGGATAACACTCAAACCATCATAGTGATGAAATGCGCAGGGTTTAGTTTCAAGTAACTCAAAAAGAAAAATAGAGTTCTTAACCCAAAGGGAATTAGAAAGCAGAGAAAAGGAAAGCCAGCGCAACCAAGAGCTAGTGCTGGAAAGGTCTCACCAGGAGAATGCCATGGCATTCGCCCAACATAGGTCTGAGCATCCCACACTGGCCACCCCACAATCCACTCTCAACAGCATAAGCTCACTAATTTCGAAGTGGAATGATGCCGAATCTGAGGCCTGGCTCGAACAAATGGAACAAATGGAACAGCAGAGGTCTCTCATCTTCAGGGCCCAGGCGGGGACCTCAGGGGACTCGAAGAGGCCAGGAAGGCCATCATCAAGTCCTACAATATTACCCCTGAACTCTGGAGACAACTTTGATGTGACCAACCAAAGGAAACTGGTCAAACTTGGACAGGTTGGGCCTGTCATAAAACTGGAGCTGTAAAATGCTTAGTTGGCTGGGGGCCCTCAACGTCACAATGTTTGAGGAACTCTTAGAACCCATGCAACTGGAAGACTTCTATTATGCTCCAAGCTCATTAGCCACTTACTTATTTGAGAAATGTCCCAAGATCTTCGGTGAGTGCTGCCACTTTGTTGATGACTGGGACACTTTATCATCCTTTCACCAGTTCCCTGGATTGGAAGATCATCCCCTAAGTCACTCCTCATTGCAAGCCCAACCAAAGAATGGGCCCTCTTCTAAAATTCCTGCTTGCATTCATTGCAAAAGAAAGGGGCACTTGGAATCCTGGTGCAGATCTAAGGGAAGAGCTGCTGCATTGCCACCCCCTTGATCAGTCCAAGAAACAACCTCACCAGCTCCTCAAAAGGACATTAGAAAGATTTATTGCACTGTATATAAAGTCTATGGGCACTCCTTCCTCTGGGAGAATTGCCCTAGCAAAGCAGCTGCATCCGCCATTAAACTGGCGGTTACCAATCGTCAATCCCTAGGTCCCCCAGCCGAGGGCCCTATATTTGTGGCACCTCCTCAAGGTACCTACCCTACACACTAGGTCAAGGCATCTGAAGATACTGGCGCGCGAGTCTCCCTGATAAGGGATGACAAAGTTTCTTATGGAGCTAAATTGACAAACATAAACTTGTCACCGTCGAAAGTATTAATCAGGTAAAATTGATTCTCCCAACAGTTTGTTTTGAGGGTCTCCAGGCCCCACAGAACCAAGCTCTGCACACTTGCAGTAGCAAATTACCTTCCTGGAGGCTATGACCTCTTCCTGGGACAGGACTCTCTGACCTCACCTAACTCAAGGCAACCCAGTGGTTCTGACCCCTCACAGTCTCCTTCAGGCACAAATAGTCCTCACAGACCTGCCTCAGAACCACTGCCAGTGTGCTCTCTCAGCAGTTCCAGGCTACGTCCATCTTGGTCATTGAGCCCTTACCCTGTTTTATTCCAGTGCCTCAAAGTCCCTGCCAGTGCCACTTGAGTGCCCTGAGCAGTGCCACACTCTGCCCATCCCAAATATTGAGCCAATTACAAATTTGATTCCTGTGCCTGGTCCTGCCTTAGTACCAGTGCCAGAGCACACTGTAGATCTCCTTTCATTGGATCCCAGTCCGGCCCCCTCTCTTTGCCCCGCTTGGCCCTGCTACCTGCTACCAGTGTCGGTAAGAGAGCCAACCTAAAGTTTACTAGGGTCCCCTCCAGATTCCCCTGACCACAGTGGAAGCTCACCCCCTGGCACGGCCTTGCAACCTGTGCCTGAGCTGGTCATTGTAACCTGCGAGCCTTGCACTCCCACAAAGACTTCTTCCTCTCTTGCTCAGTCTTCACAAGATGAGATTCTGATGGAAAATTCTGCCACATCTCAGCTGGTTGCAGAGGTCAAGGAACTGTGATGGCAGATTGCAGAAATTGTTGGCACCGCCCCTACTTCAGTTGTCGCAGCAGTCGGAACAGGTGGCACTCTCGTGCCTCCCTCAGACTTGGGTTCCCTGATTCCTCCTAAAATGGTGGACCATCAACCTAAAAGAGGTCCAAGGAAGAAAAGCCAGAGGTGTAGAAAGTCCAGGTAGCCTACCAGAGACACAGAGCTCTCCTGGCACTTGTGCCCCTCTGACACAGTGCCTCACATTAATTGAGTATCTTGGCACCCAACCAGAGTTGGATGTCAGCTTACTCCTTTACTCTCACTCTTTGTAAATGTGTAACTTGCCTCCTCTTGCAATTTAATCATTGTAATCTAACTTTGAGCCTTGTAACCACTAACCATTTACCTTGCCTAACTACCCTACTAAGCATCACACTGGCCAATGCAGTGTTAACTGCCAGACCCTCTGGTACTCCAAGTCCTTAGCCCTCCCTTCATGCAGTTACTTGCATAACAAATTTTAAAACCCTCTAAAAGGGAAATTAATGGTATATGACAGAGCCACTAGGCCCTGTCAACACTAGTGCCACACCTGGCACAGTGCCATCACATCAGCAAGGTAACATGGCACTCACCAGATGAGCAGCCGCACGACTGTATAAAGGCTTTTGAGATTTGTACGAAATTGTACTTTATTTTAGCTAAGTCAGGTCTCTATCCTAATAGGCAGAAATCCGTCCTAGCCTACATGCATGTAATATTGCAGATGATTAATTTCCAGCTAGGGACCTTAGGTTGGTTACAGAAGTCAGGTCCAGAAGGCTAAATACAAAAATTGAAAATAGCAGAACTCTCCAATGATATTAATCACAGTAATAATAAAAAAAGGAAAATACCAATAATAACAAGAAACATAGAAATATAATAATAATAATAATAATAATAATAATAATAATAATAATAATAATAATAATAATAATGACAGATTCTGGAGATGACACCTCATAATTGCAAAAATAGAGAATAAGTCATTTAAGGAACAGATGCCTCATTATCCCATCTTTCTAACGCTTTAGATCTTCTTGCCTCACTGCTTAGGATGCTTTGTATGAGCGAATTGCTGCTGTTTCTCAGTCAGGTGATCAGACTGGACATTGTTCGCCTAAAAATTATTTTTAAATTATCCAGGCGGTTGTCTATGAACATCTGCGTGGCGGAGTGATAGCGAGGAGTGTTTGTGAGGCATCTCAGAATGTCAGTGTAATCAACAGTGATTCGTCTCATGGTCTTTCAGGTATAGTTCGTCCAAAGGGAACACCCATATATACTGCAGCAGTACGAGCGGAACAGCAGTAGTTTCGTGTCTCGGTGACAGAAGGCAAACCTCCTTGCAATTATGTTGCCAGTTGCACATAGTTTACGACACCTCTGTTCTATATCTGCCGTATCTCTTAGGTCACCCGTGATAATGTGGCCCAAATACGGAAATTCAAGCACGAATACCAGACGATTTTCAGAAGAAAACTTGTGGTTCTACAATATGCTTAAGCAATGTCAGAAGCAGCGACATACACTGGGCCTTGGTTTCGTTGTATAGGATATCATATTCATTCCTCTGCATGTTGGCAGCAAGTGTCGATGTGTCGCTGGAGACCTTGCACTGATCAAGGGGAAATCAGAACCATATCGCCGGCGTAACAGAGGTTGTTTATTGTTGTTTCGCTGATAGTGCATCAGATTGGGAGTGAGCTCAGTTTGGCATTCAGGGCATCTGTGTACGTGTTAAACAGGTATGGAGAGAAAGAATGACCCCTTGTCGGAGCCCGTTTAGGGAGCCTAAGGCGTACGACAATACGTTACCCCATTTGCCAAAGAATTGCTGTGTGGAGAACCAGCAACATAAAATGCCAATTACATACAGATGTGTGCCTTGTTTGTGCAGCTTCAGGAAGAGTTTCAGGTAGAGTACTCTGTCAAATGCTTTTCTCACATCTACAAAACATAAGAAAACTGGAGAGGCTGATGATAGGTAATAGTTCAACAATTCTTTCAGGATGTAGAGGCAGGTGTCGGTTTAGTGGTTTGCTTTCAAGCCGAACTGGTTGTCAGTAGTTTGCAGAAAGGGGAGAGGTTTCACTAGAAGAACAGACTCAAGTATCTTCAATGCAATTGTAGTAATTGCAATCAGGGGATAATTGCCAGGGTCAGCTGCATCCTTTAGCTTGTTTTTTATTAATAGTATTAAGTGAACTAAAAGTAGGGAGCCTGGGAGAAACTGGTGAATTATGTACGCAGTGAATAGAGCAGCTAGCAAAGTGTAAATTATCGGATGGCAGAATTTGAAAGCTTCAGCAGGTAGACCATCGCAGCCGGGCGATTTATTATTAGGTAGGTTGCTTATGGCATCGATGATGTTACCTGGCATAAAATGATCGGCGAAATGAAACTGAATGTTATCAGTAAGGAGGTTATCTACATCCCTTCGGGGGTCTTGATTGTTTATGCAATTCAGGATAGTGCTGAGGTGGCGCCCCACATCCTTGCGATAGCCCCATCACCGACGGCTTTTCCTGCTTTTTATGATAGCTTTTTAGTTTTGGGATTTAGGGATTGAATGTCGTGCCAAAGATGAGGGTAATCACTAGATTCTAATTTTGTAGATATTGCATCAGCTCTTAGTTGCTTTTCATTCAGTCTGCAGTGCTAAAGGGCAAGTTTGAACTGCGCTCTTGCCTGCCTCATTAGCAGTGCAAACTTTCCTTCCCTCAGGCTACCATTTTGCCTCCATAGTAAAAACATTTCTCGTGAATGTGTGTATAGATCTTTAACCAAGTCATTCCATCCAGGTACATTACGAGAGTTGCCTTGACGAGATCTAAAGGTATCCCTGCCGGAGGCAAGCATAGCAGAAATTATATTCGAATAGAATTCTTTCAGATCTCTTCTGTGATGGTCATTTCTACATTTTGGGTTAGTGCACAGTAAGACGGTTGAACTAATGACCGCAGCCTGGTTTCTGTGGTTTCCCTAAAGGATCTGGTTTTCTGTTGGCTTTTAAAATCCCAGGTAACAGTAGGTGGGCGATCAGTTGGGAGTTCACGGTAGGGAGGGATCGGGTATTGAATGACACCTGTAAGGGGATGTGGTCATAACCTGTTGCAAGATCGTAGCGAATGTTGCAGGTTGCAGTAGAATCATGAAGTTGTGGGGATGTGATGCAGTGGTCCAGCCAGGAGGATGTAATTGTGTCTATTCTATTTTGTACATAGGTATAGGAGGAGGGAGGGAGGAGCATTACATAGCTAATTTGGAGAGCGTGATTTTGACAGAAGTAAGTAAGTCTGTTACAAAATTGTTTATTGGGGTGAGAATTAGGGTCCCCAATTAAATAAATATAATCAGTAGTAGACTCATGAATAATGCTGTGTAACTCACCTAGGATCATGCAGTATTTATCAAAATTATTGTACTTTTCCCAGGGCATATAAACATTAATTAGATCTTAGAGTCTTCTACTGTCACTTGAAGCCCCAGCAATCTATCACCCCTATAGGTCATCACATTCACCATATTGTCTAGCGATTTGTGCAACAGGAAAGAAAGGCGCCCTTTTGGGCAACCAGCTAAGATGTGATCTGTAACTTGCATCGATGAGGTCGAGAAAGCTCTGAAGTCTCATGCACTGAATTGCAGATAGCAAGGTCATGAGGCCAGAGGAGCGTTTCTTGTAATGCAATGATCCCTTTGAAGTTTTTGCAGAACATGTTTAGGTGAGGAATGTTCCGCTTGAGGCCAAAAATATTCCGAGAGATTATATCTAATATATCCATGGCTACTCACGAGGATGGGAAATGAATGAGTTGATCATTTGGGTGGAAGGGGTGTTGCCAGTGAGGGTGGGCAGTCACTTGCCATGGAAGGTTGACTGGCACTTGTGGTAGAAGGCGAGCCTGCGCCTGAACCCCTGCTTGGGGTGTAAGTATGTTTCCTGGGGGGATTGGTCCTGGATTAGGTTATATCTTGAGACTTTTATATTAGGACCGAAACTCTTGCCTTTAAAAACATTGAGGTGTTGAAATAGGCAGGTAATCCTGTAGGCCACTTTTAATTTTGCGTGGTAGCTCGAGGGAGGTAAGAGGGTCGGAGCCTGTGAGAAACTTGACTCTCTCTGCTATGGTGTCTAGCTTCACCGATGAGTGCAAATTGTGAATCACAATAGGGCATCTCTTAGGTTTTGGGCCAGGCGATTCACGAATGTTAGGCTTCGGTCCAGCGGGCAATCGAGAGGTTCTTTTCTTTTTCCGCTTGCTTGTGTCTACCAGGCCCCATTCCCCTCATGATTATTCATGTCCTCATCCGCGACGGGGCGTTGGGGGGGGGGGCGGGGGGAGAGGTAGGGTCGGAAGACTCACGAGGGCTGGTGATCGTCACTGAAGATCTATTTTCCACCGGAGGCACTGGGAAGGAGGGTATGGTCATCTCGACTTCGCGTCGCACCCTCACTTCTCTCGTGTTGTTGGGAGGCGAGGGAATAATGGATGCCTCACTCAAAGGAGCCTGGTGGTTTGCTGTGCGATTGTCTAATGATTCCTGCACTCTTTTAATTGAATCACAGATCCGTGAAAGATTGTTATTTGTTTCCACAGTTTTAAGACCGTGGAATGATTCCTGTAATCCTTTGTTCACGTCCCAGATCTGTGAAAATTTGTCATGCTTCCTCAATTGTTTCTGAGTTTTTGTCATGTTTTTCTGAGAGAGACTTTGCTGTTAGAAAGGCATTTTCTGCCGTATGGTACACTGCAGGTAGGCTTAGATCAGCAGGCCCCTTTGGAGACAGATTGTAAGGGTCATCGGTGTAGATTTCCACCGAGTAGGTCCTTAGCCATTTCTGCACATACGTTTCACCCTTTATTCAGGTATGGCAGGCTTACAGTGAAGCCTTAGAGAGCGAACAAAGCAATACGGTTGACTCTGCAGGATATGAAGCAGAATATCTCTTACGTGAGTGACATTGGCTTAAAATAGCGAATGTTTATTGGCCTCTTTGATGGTGGTTTGCCCGATTTTTTTTCAGTATGGTTAAGCCAAAAATAATTCAGTTTATCGAATATTTAGATAAAAGTTTTAATGCCTATCTTACGGGATCACTGCTGCTGCCTAATTATTTCGAAAGCACGTGAAGATGGTGTAGCCATTCCATGAATCACGAAGTGAGAAATTGTTATACTTGATGATCTGTTACAATGATTAATGGTGTTCCTATACTGACATAACATTTGGCATTTTCATTGTGGTTTCTTGATTAACAGGTCATGATTTTGGCTTTTTTCATTGAGAAGAGTTTGAACCTCAAAATATGTTTCTTTGATAAAACCCAACAGCAAAATTCTAGGTCATGATTAAAACACTTCAACTCTTTTAAAAACTGCATTGAAGAAGAGTTTGAACCCTCAAAAACATGCCTTTTCTCTTAGCCTTTGGTCAGTAAAACCCAACAGCAAAAGGTACGAAACTCTCAGTGCGTTGCCCAGATGAGTAGATAAGCACTATTTGAATTCTAGAGCAGATGGTAACCCACTTTAAAGGATAAAAGATCGCCCAGGGTCTCCCACCCCCATCACCTTTCCTTCCGCCACCCACCTCCCCCCGCCCCCTCTGTCTGTGGTGCCTAGTACCCCTCTCCCCTTCCCTTTATCGCTGAAACGTGCCACATTAGTCTCATCTCGCCGGCGTCTTTCATGAGGGGGAAAGTTGCCGGATGCAGCTGACAAGAGGCAGACGAACGACGACTCTGGCTTCGACCTGGCTTCGTTTCCTTTCGTTCGGATTTCCTTGTGGTATCCGACCCGAGAGAAGCGGATTTGTAGCATGTTAAATTAGTCGTGAAAGTTTTAAAAGTTCATCTCACAAAGGTATACTTTCAGTTCCGCTGAAATTTTGCAAAAGGGGCTATTGGTCAAAAGCGTTGGAAAGCAAGCATGGTTGGCCATCCATGTATGTGACTGACATGCTTTTAATTAGCAGCGGGGCTTAGCTCTTTTATTTTCTTATCGGCTGTAATATTATTAAGCAAACACGTTTTTAAGTGCAGAGCTTTTATCCTGCTTTTGTCTCTTGATAATTACATAATCAGTAGAGATGCTACAACACTGTGACTAGTACAGATACAATGTGCTGTGTCTACAACTAACAAAGATGCAGTATAGTGTCAAATATGAGTGATTAGATGAAAGTTTAGTCAGTGAGGAAAAGGTTTGACTCGCGCATGTCATTCCAGAACTCATATCTTCGGTTGGGGTAGAAAAACATTCTTATTGTCATGACTGCTAACGGGTGTTCAAAACAGTTATCCTGACACTAAACAATGTATCACAAAGTGAGTGTGTTTGAGTTGTAAAACAATAATTGTTTGTGGACAAAATAGCGCTGATTAGCGAGGGAGCAAGCAGAGGCTGATGAAAGAGTTTGAAAACGTTTGAATTAAAGTTATGATTTATTGCTTGATTGGGTGATTCATTTTCTTAGAGCTGAATGACCTCATAGGTCCCAGCGCTTGACCTCTGGACAAAATTGTATATTCTATTCTTATTGATTAATTCTAAATGGTGTCACAGCATCAAAGGTCATCGACAACGTTGAAGCCAGGAAGACAGAGTGAAGGTTGATATAATTGATGTAAAAATGAAGTTCTAATCCACAAAAATTTGGGATTAAGTGTTGTGGGTGATCATAGAAATTAAGCAAGTATACCTTCCTTTAACCAAACCACTGAGCTGATTAGCAGCTCTCCTAGAGAGGGCTGGCCCGAAGGATTAGACTTATTTTACGTGGCTAAGAACCAATTGGTTACGTAGCAACGGGACCCACAACTTACTGTGGAATCCGAACCACATTATACCGAGAAATGAATTTGTCTCACCAGAAATAAATTCCTCTAATTCTTCATTGGCCGGCCGGAGACTCGAACTCGGGCCTAGCAGAGTGCTAGCCGAGAACTCTACCGATTTGTCCAACGAGGAAGTGGATGATTGTAGAGAAACCTGAAATGTATGGAGGGGGCTGTAGTAGCAATGATGCTGTTCCTACCCAAAAGCACCTCATCATGATGAATGCTTCTTACCACAGTGGTTCTAGCTATAAAATACTATATATTTCTTGAACGGGTTTGTGTGTGTGCACATTTCTTTCCACGCTTTTATTTTCTGGCGCTTCTTCGTTCATGTTTAATTATCATCGTCACCATAGTATCCGAAGCCAGATGACTCAAAGGGCCTCTGTGAACGTCCGCAACTCTTGTCTTTCTTGTGCTTTATCTTCCACCAATCTCCACTCGCCCCAGCCTTCGTTCTCATGGTTCTCATCCTAGTGGGTCTGGGTCCTTCTACTCTAGCTTTTGTTATAATTCAAAGAACTAAATCGATCTCATTTTAATTAGGAGACAAGAGAACGAGAAGCTGTGAAAATTAATCTTGAATTGAAAAAAAAAAATCCAGGGTCCATTATTATCTAATTAGCGTGGTTAACGAGGTCATTTTTCTCTCCTCTTTGGGGCAGTAAACGCTCTTTCACCCTCACGGGTTTATTTTGTCATACGTTGCAAAATTCATTTCCTTACTCATGATGAGATATTCAGTTTTGTAAATATTTTCTTCTTTGTTTTGCAAACAGTTTCAGTCTTCTTCTTTTCATGATATTGTATTCAAGATTTTTTCTTTTTTATCTAGATGTGCATTCCGTTTGCCCATAAATGAATATCTCTTCCCATTTCAAGATTCATCTCCTTCGGTTTAAAATTTAATCTTTCTCTTTATTTTGGGGTTTATAAATTCCGGCATCTGTCCTGGACTCAGGTTATTTATTAATCAACCACCAATCTTTTTCATTTTCTCTGTCTGTCCGTCGGTCCGTGACATTTCCTACAAAGTTTTTTTTTTATTATAAACATTTCCTCAAATATTGGCAGATGTGTGAGTGATCTAAATATTAACTTTCTTTGGGCTTTCCAAAGTCGTTTTCTTTTGCATTTCAAGGCTTAGTTCCTTTTTGCCTTGGAGATTTGCTACATTTTAATTTCCCATTTTTACGAATGAATATTTTATGTAAAATTACCATTCTCAAGAGACACGAGGAATAACAAAGAAATTACTGGACAAATTGTCTACAATCTTTTGTTAGATCAATAATAAGAATACAAATAATATTCCCAACGTTATTTTAACAGTCGAATTAAATTCTCTACGAATCAGCAAACACCCAAAAATGTCTTAGTTCGGAATCCCCCAGTTTGGAAATTTCTCCCCACCTCAGTCCCTTTGTGTCCTTAGCTCTAATTAATGTTGGCAATTGTCACCTGAATGGGTTCCCATGTGTGGTGCACGTCGAGGTGAGTTTTAGCAAAATATCGTCAACGAAACCCATAGCTGGCGAAAGGAAATCCCTGGTTTTTGCTTTTCGATTGTAAATTCGACATTAATTCATATTTACAGGAACTGGAGTCCGCTATAAAAGTTCTGGAACAGTGGCTGCGTGGGCTGTAGCACCAGAGTTTTGAAGTTTTCACGAAAAAAGGTGAACTTAGTCTGTCCCGTTATTGTTTATTATTTTGTTAGATTTTCCTTCTTTCCCAATCTCAGCACCACCTTTACTTCCCCTGTAACGGCTGAAAAAGCTGTCAACTAATGATTTATTGGGGCAGCATAAAAACAGTTTTTGTTTGTCCTTCGAAATCCCCTGCCATGAAAATCAGCCGTACTGGAAATTGTAGAAGTGTTGGTTGTCACAGAGTTTTGGGTGTCATATATTCATTAGCATGTGAGTAGGTGTATGAGTGTATATATATATATATATATATATATATATATATATATATATATATATATATATATATATATATATATATATATATATATATATATATATATATATATATATATTGTTACAAGTATATCTACTTCACAGCCCTCTATGCTAACTTTTAGAAGAACGACACAGAGAAACAGGGTGACACTCCTTAAGATGCTCCCTGTTAATGAAAACTTGACAATTAAATTCGTCAGGGTCAGCAGTTTCACTCTCTAAGCCTCTTCAAAGGCCTTGTCGCAATCTGTTTTTGTGACTTTATTGGCTGAAAGACTCTCCTCCCCAGACAGAACCCACCCTTCTCAGGCAACCACGTGAATGGCCTTACGGCAGGAATTAATGGGTTTGCCCCGACAAGCAGGATACCTGAATTGCCCAGGGCGGCGAACGCCGCCAGTAAACCGAGGTCACGTAAGGACGACCTGGGGTCAACAACAGAGGCAGACAGACCACTGACCCAGTGACCCACCACTTTGCGCCACCTTGTCACCGAGCAACCGCTCGCCTCTCTTGTCTGGTTGACCACATGCCATCCAAGTGCTACCTTAAAGTGCCGCATGTAGAATTCCCACTCACCTGAAAACCCATTATTATGCAACCAAGGGCCTTCGCTTAAGGAAATAAGTTGGGGTGCAGTGGAAATTGTTTGGTCTTTTTTCTTATACTCTTATCTCATTTTTGTTTCCTTTATCCCCTTGTGTTGAAATTGTTGGTAATCAGTGTCAAAGAGTAATTTACTGAAAATAACCTGATGTCAACTCCTTAAGCCTTCAGCAGCATCCCTTTGTAAAGCTTAGTCTGTGTTTTGGCTTAACAAGTGATCATGCAGAAGGGTTGTGTGAACCTCTGCAGAACCAACTGTCTCCACTGTGCCCCAACGTCCATCAATCAAGTAATTCGGGAGTGCTAATTCATCATATTTTATTCCATACTGAGTGGCACTCTTAATCTTTTCAATTTTGTATAGGGCTGTTTGTAATTGATTCTTCTGATTCATGTAAATACATTTAATTACTTTAGACCTGGAATTTCTCTCCTGAGTCCTTCCATTACTTGAAAGATAATTCTCCCAACATTCATTCTTGAATGAACCTATTGGTTCCCAGTCAGATGTCTCTTTTCCAAAGGTAAGAACTTGCAATCCACCAACACTCGTAGCATATATATATATATATATAATAAAGATAAAATCACGAAGGAAACGGAAACACTGGAGTGCTGCAGGGCCTTTCGACACTAGTCCTTGCTAAGTAAAGGACTAGTGTCGAAAGGCCTCGCAGCACCCAGTGTTTCCCTTTTTCGTGATTTTATCTTTATTTATATATTCATCATGTTCCATATTTTCGTGATTCAGTTATACATATATATATATATATATATATATATATATATATATATATATATATATATATATATGTATGTATGTATATATGTATATATATCACACATTACCACAGGTGAAAAATATGTATACACACTCACACACAAATAACTGACGTAGAATGATATAACTGAAAAGCAAATGTTACGAAAAAAGGAAGTCTCACGCATCTTCTGAAAGAACATTTTTGGAAAGACGGAGATAAGGTAGGAGGAATGATGGATTGCCGGGCGAAATGGAAAAGGGGGCAGATAACTAGGAAATTGGGAAGAATCATTGATTCGCTTCCTCCGAGAGGAAGGCGGCGGGCCGTATTTATCATAGTTCATGATTCCCTCCCCGTTTATGGAGATGCTTTGTGGCTGAAATATATCGTAGGTGGAAGAGTAATTCAGGTAAGTAGTATTCCTTTAATAATATGAAATAATGGTGATTGGAAAAAGATCAGTAAGTCTTTTTTTTGTTTTTCACACCAATACGCAAGAAACTAAACAATCATTCTTTTATTTCATGCAGTTAGTGTCTCGTTAAAATAGTTTATATTTTTTCTTCATGAATCGAATCTTTTGCAAGGTACTTAAACACTTCACAGTGCTAAATTATATAATTACAAAGTCCTTTTAGAGAAACAGCCCCCAATATTGCCGATTATTCAAAAGCACTGGTCGTTTGACGTTCGTTCTCAGAGAGACCAACGCGGATTGCATTGGTGATTTATGTTTGGTATTTACTAGGTAGCTTTTATAGGTTAATCTTGAGGTATTCCCTGGGCTTTATGTATGAAGTGCTGTAGCCATATCTTGTTTTTTCTTGATGTTTTTGGTAACAGGAGAAGAGCATCTGCAGATGAATTTCAATACAAGTGTATTTTCTTCCCCAAAGTAATAGATTTTGATGCTCCATGTCTCTTCTTTTAATTCACCCTAGATATTTGGATGCTGAGTGCTGTGTCTAACTGTAGTCAAAGTACATGTAAAATAATAAAAAAAAAAAAAAGAGCAATAACGCTAAATGAAAAGGTTTAAAATTGTCATGAAATTATCTGTGAGACATTCACTTTGCCTTGAAATGTTTTTGCAGTTAACAGAAGTTGTGCTAATATAAGTCTTTTCAGAAAAGATACAAAAATTTCTAAAACTAACCTCTTGTTGGAAAGAAGCGTCACACTTCGAAATGTGATTTTACAGCGGTTTCATCTGCTGTCATCAACGCTGAGACCATTCTATAACTTGGTATGCAGTAGATGCTTTCTTCAGAGATAAGGACGCTAAACAATCACTGATGTCGCTACTTATATATTTGAAAAGAAAAATGATTTTGAAATCAATTTGCGCGTTTGATAGCTCTACGTGTAATTGAAAATGAAACGTGTTTTAGAGTCCTTTTGCGTGTCTGATAGCTTTTACAATATACGATACTGTTAATCACAAATTTCTCTTTAAGATGGATGGAGAACAATTCAGGTCAGCCGCCAGGGAGATGGCCGACTACGTCAGCAATTACTTGGAAAACATCAGGGAAAGGTAAGGGGTCCCAATCTCTTTTTATTTAACTGTTTCTGTATCTATTTGTTCAGATAAAATGCGTTTGTATTTGTGGGCGGCAAGAGAGTATGTATGACATTCTCAATATGGCTGCTCAAATTTAAATCAAACATGGATGTGAGTTTGTATTTAAGTGCATATCATCATCATCATCACCTCCAAGGCCGTGAGACGAAAGGAGCCTCTGTGAAATTCCGTCACTCATGTCCCCTGTGTTCTCACTTCCACAAATCTCGACATATTATCCCCAGCCTCTAGTCTAACAGTGCTCATCAAAGTAGGTCTGGGTTTTCCACTCTCCAGTACCCGCTGGTAGCCCGGCTGACTCTTGCCACGTACTATTCTCCCGTCGGTGTTCGAAGGACATGTCCAAGCCACCTTTGTTGCCGAGTCATCATTCTCCCATCTACATGTTAGGTTTCCGTAATGATCTTACGGAAGCATTTTCCCCATGTATTGCCATCTGACGCCTCATATTCTTGGAGCTGTACTAGATTTAATGTATATCGGAGATTTCATGTTGAATTTGTTTATCTAAGTTCCTGATCTTACTTAGTCTGCCAGTTTTTTTTTTTTTTTAACTTTTTTCCTTTTCAAGAAATTCCGTGATAAGAGAGCCTGAATATAATTATTCCTAAATATTTGAAACACCCTGCCTCAATACATTTCCCAGCTGGTTCATATCACCCTCTTGAGCATAATCTGTTCTGATTTTTATTTTCTCTTTTTCCTAGATACAACCCAAGTCCCTTTATCTCTAAATGTGTGGTGCATTCTATTGAAGCTGACTTATCAGTCTTGTGGTGCTTCGCTGATTAAAACAGCATCATCTGAGTACTTTAGTTTGTCAGTCTTGCTGCCATCTCCAACCACTTATTGACAATAAAATCGATGCGAATGGCATGCAGCATTAGTGCCATAACATTTCCATAAAATCACTCACTACTTGCTAATTCACTTGGCAACACGCCATTAAAATCAACTTTGCATCTGCTTTTGTCATGGAGAATTTAATTTGCGATTAGATCATTAACAAGAATACGATAGTGATTTAAGACCTCCCAAAATATTTGTCGATGGAAGCTGCCGAATGGCTTCGTATAATCGTCAGACACCATCAGAAAGGGGATTTTTAAATTTCGTGCACATAGAATGTCTCGGCGCAAACACTCGATCAGTGGGACAGGCCTGTCTTTTACAAAAAAAAAAACTATCCATCACTTCAGCATTTTATCATCTCTCTCCAGCATGTTGATAAAGAACAAACTTTGGGTTTCCACCACAACCAATGAAGTGCAATGCCCTTACAGTTGTCACGTTTGGGGAGATTGCTTTCATTGTTGCATTTGCTACGTGACTCACGATTCCCAATCACCAGGCCTTGTTACAGCATTCCCACTCCTTATTCTACGAAGCAGTTTAGTTAGCGTAGGGAGGTTCATTTCATTCCAGCTAAAATGATCTGGGCAGTTGTTCCGTCATGGCCCGGTGCTCTCCGTCAAAATTTCTTCTTCGTGGTGGTAATTGCATACACAGTGCATAAAGCGAATATATATATGGTAGTCCCAAGTATTTTAAATCAGTATGGCTTCTATATAATTATGGATATATATATACATATATATATATATATATATATATATATATATATATATATAATATACATGTATATATACATTATATATATGTGTGTGTGCATCCATAATTGTATAGATGCCATACTGATTTAAAACACTTTGGATTACCATATATATTCGCTTTATATACATGTATATATATACACACATACACATATATAATTTATATACAAAAAAGTGTATCTATATTTCTTTGTATCAAAGGATGCATTTATAATATTAAAGCGCTTACGAACAAGTTTAAATTACGTAACTGAGTATTCTTTTATATACATGTGCAAGAAAGTAAATATCAGGTTATTCAGAGAATTTTTTTGCAGCCACCAAAGAGGAAATATTGTTTCCTGTGGTGGTTGTAGTACAAGAACAAGTCGTCATCAGTTGGTACTGATATCCATGGCGGATTAGTTCTAGGATTCGGTCAACCTTCTAATTATTATTATTCTAGACTATCTGTGGGTTTATTTCAACCTGGAGCCATTGGGCCGTAGAGGCGGACTTCTGGTTGCTAAATTTTCACTGTAGGTGGGAAGCACTGGAATAAGATTTCTAAGCGTCAAAGACGTAAAAGATTAATGCTGACACCCATCCCACAAAACCTGGGAGTAGACATTTTTATTATATGCTGACACCCATCCCACAAAACCTTGGAGTAGACATTTTTCTTATATGCTGACACTCATCCCACAAAACCTTGGAGTAGACATTTTTCTTATATGCTGACACTCATCCCACAAAACCGTGGAGTAGACATTTTTATTATAAGATGATCTCGTTCTTAGCTCCCTCCATTCCTTTTCCACTGTAAGGCTCCTTGCATCTACAAAGGTGATACCAGTAAACCAGGTGCTTCTTTTTAGATTTACGGAAATTCTTAAAACAAATTGCTGTTCATTTTGAGGATGTCAGCAGACTTTCGCCTTTCATACCATTAGCTCAAAGAAACCGCTTCGTTTGACCTAACCTTGGTATTTGTAATTCAGACCACGGTGGGAAAATGACTGAATAGAAATTGTCCAAAATCAAGAATCACCACCATTTCCTTTACAGCTTGTGATTTTTGAAGTAATGAGTGATTTTCGCTTCATGGAATGTCAACATCATCACTCTGCTGAGGTCCTACTGTAAGACGTCAAGCTGTCCAGTAAACTCAGGTCTTTCACCATAGTGGACAGCTTATCCTGGCAGTGTTGTTGATGCCTTGGGTTTTCAGGTCATAGCGGCTGAAGGAATACAGTAAAACGCTGTGCGTCATAACTTGTATTATTCCGACTCGTATCGCAGCTGTGTCTGCAGATGTTGATCTCCTGGATGATTAATATTTGCCTTTCTCTCGGCAATAGGTTTTTCATCTTTTCCGTACAGGGACATTTTATTCTGCGGAAGATAGTATGCAAGATGTCATTTTGGACTCTCTCTTTGAAAGTCTGCATATTTTCAGGGTCATAGAAAAGTCCACGAGATTTACTACATAGAAACTACAACTTCTCGTATTTCTTAGTGCACTGCTTCGAAGTTTATCGTTGATTGAAATTCTGAGAGTCTGAGAGAGGGTGGGGGTGGGGGCGGCTGGTTGTGTGCACCAAATGTTAACTATGAAAACACCTGTGAATCCTTTGTTAAGGCACGTCAGTATTGCAGCCGAACACACCGTGGGAGATAAATTGTTTTTGTTATCCTGAGTTCTGTGTGTGTGTGTGTGTGAGAGAGAGAGAGAGAGAGAGAGAGAGAGAGAGAGAGAGAGAGAGAGAGAGCCATCGTTACGAAGACGAGAATAGGTTCGCCTGTGTTGTGAAACCTGGTGGTGTTAATTGAAAAGAATGATTTCATCTTGATACGAAGGAGTCACAGCTGATCGAGATTTGAAGTTATCAGAAGTTCTATCCTTGACAGATAACGCGTTTCAGATTCTAGAATTAGGAGCAGCTCGGTGTTGTTTGAGGTCGCAGAATAAAAACATTGCAAGGACTGAAGTACTCTGTAACAGATTATGTTGATCATTCTCGGTTATATTACAAAGTTTATTTGCAATTGTAGTATTTCTGTAGCAGATGTATTTTAAAAGGAAGCATTTGCCGCACTGTTTATTGGATTACAAACCGGCATGCAAATGGCCTAGAAGTGATCAGTTATTTAATTAAGTCACAATACCTTGGTGATCCAAGAAGAATGTTTTTCCGTAGTGAACTTAATAGCAGCCTGCGTCCATTGTTCGCCTTATTTGACGTCAAAGAATAGCGGTTTTCAAGCGTTCAACAAACAGAGATTCGTGATGCAGCATTGGAAGATATTAATTATGCAGAAATTCGTGATGCAGCATTGAAAATATTTTATAAATATCTCTCTCTCTCTCTCTCTCTCTCTCTCTCTCTCTCTCTCTCTCTCTCTCTCTCTCTCTCTCATGTGATTTCTTTCTCTCTTTCTTATAACTTTGTTAGCTGCGATCATCTCTCTGGAAGAGGCATGTTTGCTTGGACTAGTTGGTGCAAAATTTACTTTTCGATGCAATTCATGTATTTTTATATTTCAAATCGTGAAATTTCTTTGATGTGTTGGTTCGTTTTCTGAAAACGAACTTCACAAAAAAAAAAAAACAAGTTCAAGTAAAGACGAAATCACAATCATTGTTATGTATTTATGCTTGCATGTAATATTGTATAAGGAACGTGCATATAGGAATCTTCTTATTCAGGAAGCGGTGTCAATTTTATTTTTTTTTTTTTTGCCTCCTGCGTCAGTTCTGCGGCTGTTCTTTCTCCTCCAGTCATTCCTCAATCCTTCAGTCTCTCTCTCTCTCTCTCTCTCTCTCTCTCTCTCTCTCTCTCTCTCTCTCTCTCTCTCTCTCTCTGTAGATTTTTAACTAGATATAAACCGCCCAAACCCTACCTTCTGAACACGCCCAAAAAATATACCTTCCAACTTTTTCTCTCTCTCTTCCATTCTTCCCAAAATTGTCTCATTTTAGCCACATTGACCCAAAATTCAACTCTATCCCTTCAAACCCACAGGTGTGTTTGTAGTACACACTTGCTCGAAGAATGTCAGCACTAATTCACTGCTCTGTCATATTACATAGCTCTGGTGAATATGACGTCTAGATTCCGTCAATATAAATACTTTCGACCAAGTAGCCGTTGGCTGAGGCTCCTTTCCCAAGTTTCGCTCATTCTAAATCGGTTATCAACAGATTTGCCTAAATTTGCCGTCCTTACTGTTTTTTCCAACTATTTGAAAAATGTATTTTCTGTTTTTTCCTGAAATCTTATTTTCATTTTCCAGACAGTGTTTCTAAGTTAGAAACAAATGCCAGTTTCAAAGGATTATATATAATTAATAATTGCAACAATTACTGATCAACTGTTAAGTACAAGGAACCTATAATAGATACTGGCTGCCAGTAATTTCAGCCACAAAGTTCTTTATTCATAATTTTCGTATCTCAGGTGTTAGGCGCCATGTAAACGATATCACTCCCATTTTTTCCAATCAAGGGACCAACAGTAATCAGAGACCTTGTTGTGCCTGGTGTTGTGCAGGACTGAGTGCTGGCATCTTTGCTGCTTTTTGTCTTGTGTCAGTGAGTATGCTCTTGTGCACTTGTTGCAACATATGTAGTTCCTCAAACCAGAAGTTCCTCGTTGGACGAGCCGGTAGAGTTCTCGGCTAGCACTCTGCTGGGCCCGAGTTCGAGTCTCCGGCCGGCCAATGGAGAATTAGAGGAATTTATTTCTGGTGATGGAGATTCATTTCTCGCTATAATGTGGTTCGGATTCCACAATAAGTCTAGGTCCCGTTGCTAGGTAACCAGTTGGTTCTTAGCCACGTAAAATAAGACATATCCTTCGGGCCAGCCCTAGGAGAGCTGTTAATCAGCTCCTCAGTGGTCTGGTTAAACTAAGGTATACTTAACTTTTTCCTCACACCAGAGTGACATGAAATGAAGTACCTGAACAGAGATCTGGAACAGTTTAGTAAGTGGTGTAGTCAGTGGTGCACGGAGCTGAACTTGAGCGAAACCTCGAAATTGTTGATTAACAAATCTTGAACCATACTCTTCCATAATTCACTCCTGAATGAAGTAATACTATAAATACTGTTCATACCTTCTACTGCTGGCTTTCATTTTTACAGCATCTAAAAATCCTCTTGTACTGCCGAAAAGCTTGGTATGGACCATAGTCTTCCTGTATCTGCAAAGATGATCATATCACTGCGACTTGGCCTAGATATTCTCTACTGCTCGTATAGTATTGTTCTCACGAGATCCTTATCTTATAGACAACATCGTTGAGAGATTAGCCGTTTACTTTACCCAGCACAATCGGGTTCTAATTAGACCACCCTCCCAAGGTATCCAGTTGGAATGCCTTCTGTAACTTATCCCAAAAATGAACTTATCCTGTCACATTCAGTCCCTGGGCCGATAGCATTTAGTGCATGCTACTCGTTTCGGTGAGCCTCAGCGTCCAGGTTCCGCTGATGTGCCTCCAAAGTAAGGCCTGAGTTAAGTACACCTTAGTTTAACCAGACCACTGAGCTGATTAACAGCTCTCCTAGGGCTGGCCCTAAGGATTAAATTTATTTTACATTGCTAAGAACCACCTAACAACGGGACCTACACTTATTGTGGAATCCGACCCACATTATAACGAGAGATGAATTTCTATCACCAGAAATAAATTCCTCTAATTCTTCATTGGCCGGTCGGGGAATCGAACGCGGGACCAGCAAAGTGCTAGCCGAGAACGATACCAACCCGTCCAATGAGGAACAAGTAAGGTCTAAAGATTACATTGAGACCATACCACAAAGCAACACTACTCAGCAAAGTGAATGACAGACATCTATTGCTGAGTAGTGTTGCTCTGCGGCATGGCCTCAATATAATCTTTGGAGGCCCATCAGCGGAATCTGGAGGCTGAAGCTCATCGAAACGAGTAGGAAAAGTTCATTTTTGGGATAAGTTACAGAAGGCATTCCAGCAGGATACCTTGGGAGGGTGGTCTAATTAGAACCTGATTGTGTTGGGCAAAGGAAACAACTGATCTCTCAACGATGTTGTCTATAAGATAAAGATCTCTTGAGAACAATATATATATATATATATATATATATATATATATATAATATATATATATATATATATATATATATATATATATATATATGTATGTATGTATGTATGTATATATGTATATTGTTATGGGCTTAGAAGGGGCGTTCTGAGTACTGGTCCTTGAAATAATAATTTATCCTTACAAAAAAAAAACCCTCTTAAGCCCATAAACTAAAGAAATGCAAAAATAACAAATAAATGGTAGGTCACCGAGTGAAAATGGGTTTCTTAACAGTAATTCATTCATTACAATCACAACATGGAAGAAATTACCAATGAAACTAGAAACTTTCACTAAAGTAAGTTAGCTGGGTTTTACACAACAGCAGTGATTGAGTGAATTGGATAACGAATTACAATTATGAATACTGGCCATGTGCAAATGGACCTCTAAGCCAATTAGGCAATAGTTCTACCAGTCCAAATAGGGCGGACAATTACAGGAAATCAGGAACACAGACACACGGCTGTGCTGGTAACAGCATCGATAACACTCCTGGAATGAAGCGATTCCAGGTAAGAACAACACTGAGGTGATACTCTCTATGTAATTGAATAAATGCAAGAACTGGAGGGAGATTCTATACTCTACTCAGTTGCTAGCAAGGGGTGAGAAGTACGTTGCACACTGTCAAGGAATTACACATGGGATGCAGACACACTGTTTAAGTAGACGAGACAAGAAGTTACTTGAGCAATGAAATGTGAGAGAGAGATAATAAAATGAGTCAAAGAAAAAGTTACTGGCCAACATATCTCCCTTCCAGAGCACGTTACCTTCGTTGCTTCTTGATTTTCGATTTGATCCAAGGTATCAGCATTGTCCCGGAATGGGCACTTCTGTCCAGCGTGAATAAAGTGTGAGTTCCAAAGTCACCCTGGCCCTGAGGTTGTCGTACAGAGAGATTTCCCGATAGGACCGTCTCCTAGACTGATCTGTCTTGAGCTGCTTTGTGTTTGTGAGGTCTGGGTTGGGGCTGGAGGCATCGCTTCAGGCCGTGGAGGCGACTTTCACCCGGAAATTAGGAGAAGAGGCTTGGCCAGAAATAAATATTTGGGAACTCAGTGGGAGGTGAATGGAATTTGGGATTAAGGCAGGGGACAGCTCTCTAAATCCGCACGTTTTCCCCTTGAGACTCATAAAGACCCCTCCCTGAAAAGACGAGACACTTTCTTGTCAACAACTCTCCTGTCACACTCAAGTCTATAGATCCCTGTCTCCCCTACGTCAGTGGTCTGGTAAAACTAAGGTATACTTAACTTTACTCCCCTACCTGCCTGGTATACCTTCCTGGTATATTTTGCCATAAGGGCTTAATAGTTGACGATTCGGCGGCGATATTTATACTGTATATATACATACATATGTATATATATATATATACACACACATAGTTGCAGGGCGAGAATGGGACTATGAGTAATATGTCTCGTCGCCACAAGTTTGTCCCACGTCTCGACAGTTTTGTTAATTTATTTATGATGAGGTTAATAAGAAGAAAAATGAATATTTGTTTGAGAGAGAGAGAGAGAGAGAGAGAGAGAGAGAGAGAGAGATTATTTCTGCTTCACTATAGTAACCATACCCTTGTCTACTTAATTTCAGACGCGTCTTGCCCGAGGTTGAACCTGGTTATCTTCGCCCCCTGATACCCGCAGAGGCCCCCGAAACGCCGGAATCTTGGCAAGACGTCATGAACGACATTGAGAGAGTCATTATGCCGGGGGTAAGGACGCAAGAGAAATGAAAGAATCTCCAGAGGAAAGCAGTGCATTGTGGTTCTTGCCAAGATGTCTTGGGAAGAGCTTTGGACAGAGTCACGTCCTTGAGACCCTCACTTGTTACACTTTGCGAATGGACCCGTCTCTAGCTTTAAAGTTGTATGGCTGGCTGCCGCAGTCCCTAGTACACCATTGTCTCTGTATCGTCAGTTTAGGTGTCATCAGTTTCTCTTAATTAAGATTAATTAAGAGACCATTCCCCAAGAAGCTGCTGCAACTAACATTAAAAATACTAGTGTAAATGATTCTGCAGTGTACGGTAAGGTAATTATAGGTAAAGATACACTGCAGTGTAAGACAAGGTTGCTTATCAACTGGACACCGCTTTTAGATGGGGGCAACCAGTTTTACTGACCAGAATGACCCAAATTGAAACTGTGTTGGTTTTACAAAACAGTATTTATTTCTAACTCCGTTTCCACGCGTTATTAGAAGCCTTCAGAAAATGGGAGCATCGCCCCCTTTTTTTCTTATAAGTGAAATATAAAGGCTTAAGAAATTACCAAGAAATTGAGGGGAACTATCTAAGTGAAAGAAATATATTGCAGAATAGCAAGAGGGCTGTCAGCAGTTAATCTTTATTTCCAGAATCAACACATCAGTATTTCATCGAGATGCGATGAATATCTGAAAGAAGGACGTTATCGTTGTTCCCCCAGAAAATTCTGGCACTTTTCCCCTTTTCGTCTCATTTTTAAAGACATCACCGCACTCCACGGGACAAAAGGCATAATGTCACTCCAGAAATCCACTCCACTCTCCAACTTTTCATTCACTCTCTGGAAAAACAAGTCATTTTTAATCCTCTCTAGATTCCCCGACTCATTGTCTCGACTTCTGAGTGTAAGGAACAATAGGCAGGCTCATAACTCTCTCTCTCTCTCTCTCTCTCTCTCTCTCTCTCTCTCTCTCTCTCTCTCTCTCTCTCTCTCTCTCTCTCTTATATTCAGATATACCTCCATTAACCATGCGACGTGAACTTATAAACTTTCTTATTCTACTTAGTCTTTCTGTAGGCCACTTTCTGTTCTTTTATGATAAACTTGTTAATAATAATTCAGTGCAGTAACTTCTTATGCATAATATCGGTGTATGTAGAAATCTGGCAGGTTTGTAAGGTTTTAATTTATGAATTTGTTTATTTCTAACTTTAGCTAATTATTGACTTTTTCGAATTGCAAAGCCCCATTGTATTTTATCCTAATGGAGTTCTAATGTTCACTCATTCTTAAGCATATTAAACCATCTATATTTAGCCATCGAAATATCTCTTGAAATATTATCCAAGAATTAAATAACATAAATTGCGTTTTTCAATTCGGAATCTTTTTGTGATTGCCGATATTTAACTGAAAAAAAACTTACAGAAACGCTGTAATAAGCTACCTCGAATCAAACTTGATCGCCTTGAATCGGGATTTTAATTTAGGTTTTGTCTTCATAAAAGTAGTTTATTGACCTTCTTTTAGAAATCGGAGAGTGATTTACATATTTAAACATATATTTCTGACTAGTCTGAAAAATGTCCTCTTACAATTCTCTCATCAGAGTCTTAGTGAAACTAACAAAATGTTTTTTCCGTCGTTATGCTGTAAATATTCTGCCTATCGTCATTTTTCCTACAGTAACTGTTGACCATCACCTTCACTTGTCCAAAGTTTTGAGTCTATAATGCACCTTTATAAGATGCCCTTATATAGGACAGCTCTTGGGGTTAATCCTACAGTAACTCGTCCAAAGTTTTGAGTCTATAGCACCTTTATAAGATGCCCTTATATAGGACAGCTCTTGGGGTTAATCCTACAATAACTTTCCAACGTTTTGATTCAACATTACACCTTTATAAGATGCCCTTATATAGGACAGCTCTTGGGTTTAATCCTACAGTAACTCGTCCAAAGATTTGAGTCTATCGCACCTTTATAAGATGCCCTTATATAGGACAGCTCTTGGGGTTAATCCTACAGTAATTTGTCCAAAGTTTTGATTCTATATTGCACCTTTATAAGATGCCCTTATATAGGACAGCTCTTGGGGTTAATCCTACAGTAACTTGTCCAAAGTTTTGAGTCTATAGCACCTTTATAAGATGCCCTTCTATAGGACAGCTCTTGGGTTTAATCCTACAGTAACTCGTCCAAAGTTTTGAGTCTATTACACCTTTATAAGATGCCCTTATATAGGACAGCTCTTGGGGTTAATCCTACAGTAACTTGTCCAAAGTTTTGAGTCTATAGCACCTTTATAAGATGCCCTTATATAGGACAGCTCTTGGGGTTAATCCTACAGCAACTCGTCCAAAGTTTTGAGTCTATCGCACCTTTATATGATGCCCTTATAAGATGCCCTTCTATAGGACAGCTCATGAGGTTAAACCTGAAGTAAGGATGAAAGCTAAGGAGCAAGCCGGTCTTAAATTATTGTATTACGATTGCAGGTAACGCACTGGCATTCGCCCCAGTTCCACGCCTACTACCCAACTGGAAATAGCTACCCGTCGTTGCTCGCAGACATGCTTTCCGGAGCCATTGGTTGCATTGGTTTTACATGGGTGAGTATATTATACTTATGGCGATAAACAGTGATGTGAAGAAAGCAAGTACTTACAAGCTGTACAGAGATGAACACTTACCCAATCGTGAGAAGAAACGTTTAGACGTGGAAACAAGGTTTTCCTTGTTTGTAAGTAAAAAATAAAATGACTGAATAAGACAGATTGACACTTATCAGGCTTTGGTTAGAATAATGGAATTACTTTCAGGAGCTGCTGGCACTGTTGCGATTTTGATAACTTGCTTAATTTGACGATGTCCATAAATTGGTAACGTGCAGGATTGCAGTATTGCTTTGATGCATATGTATATATATATATGCATATATACAGTACAATATATATATATATATGTTCATATATATATAATGATATATATATATATATATATATATATATATATATATATATAATAAATTTTCAGGTTACTGTACATAGTAAATTTCTCTCTCTCTCTCTCTCTCTCTCTCTCTCTCTCTCTCTCTCTCTCTCTCTCTCTCTCTCTCTCTCTCTCTCTCTCTCTCACAACGACATCAGAGACCCTTGTTTTCCAAAGTCATTTGACCTGAGGAAATGAAAATATCCCTCAGGGCTTATCCATGTTCTTCATCCCCACAAAAGACAAGACAAAAGCTTCACGGTACCACAGCTCGCCTTTACTCGTTTCATTTTGAAATTGAAATTTACAAGGTTTCTTAGGAAGGAAAAATGTCATGGTATGACGAGGATTAAATTTTTAGGACGAAAGAATTTGAATTATAAAGACGAAAAACTTTGAAGGATTATGAAAAGATGGATAAACCAGAGGGCTCATTGAAAGGGATCTTATCCGGGGATGAGAGAAGTTGCAAAAAGAGGTGGAAGAGAGAGAGAGAGAGAGAGAGAGAGAGAGAGAGAGAGAGAGAGAGAGAGAGAGATTATTTCGGGTCCATTTTAGTAACCAGACCCCATCTAGTCCATTTCAGACGCGATAGGGAAAATATGAATCCGTACACTTCAGTATAGTTTTTGGGTAGTGCCGTCAGCGCACCTCATGCGATGCACTGTAGGCATTACTTAAAGTTCCTAGCTGCAACCCCTTTAATTCCTTTTACTCTACCTCCGTTCATATTCCCTTTCTTCCAACTTACTTTCCACCCTCTCCTAACAGTTGCTTCATAGTACAACTGGGAGGTTTTCCTCCTGTTACTCCTTTACAGCCTGTTTACTCTCAGCTTCCCTTTCAGCGCTGAAAGACCTTGTAGGTCCCAGAGGTTGGTCTTTGGCTTAAATTTTGTATTCCATTCCATTCCCCTCAGTATAGTAAGAGTGTTTTTCCCCCTCCTGTTCACAGATTGCGTCCCCTGCCTGCACAGAGCTGGAAGTCGTGATGATGGACTGGCTGGGCCAGCTGCTTGGCCTGCCCAAGGAGTTTCTGGCAGCCTCTGGAGGCACCGGGGGCGGCGTCATACAAGTAGGTCTTCGAGACGTGTGTGTACAGACCTTGTGGAATCACACATAAGGTCTTCACTGGATGGGTCGATATCGTACTCGCTTAGCACTCTCCTAGGCCCGCGTTCGATTCCCCGGCCGGCCAGTGACGGATTAGGGGAATTTATTTCTGGTGATAGAAATTCATTTCTCGGTATAATGTTGTTCGGATTCCACAATAAACTGTAGGTCCCGTTGCTAGGTGACCAGTTGGTTCTTAGCCACGTAAAATAAGTCTAATCCTTCGGGCCAGCCCTAGGAGAGCTGTTAATCAGCTCAGTGGTCTGGTTAAACTAAGGTATACTTCACATGGTGTGCTCCATTTTGTTTCTTGCCCAGCAGGCTTGTGTGATCGGTCTCAAGGCCATTGTGCTTGTGTACAACTGCCTGTCTCTCGGCTGTGCTGCTCAAGAGCAGCCTGAAAACCTTACAGGTTTTGATTCTTTTGTCTTCAGTGAATGAGGTGCCTAGTTTTAGTTGACTAGTAATGTGGCAGCTGATGGTGGGAAGAGAGAAGAGGGAGAACATAAACGGGAGGACATCGATGAGGCATAAGTATATTTTAGTTTAACCAGACCACTGAGCTGATTAACAGCTCTCCTAGGGATGGCCCAAAGGATTACATTTATTTCACGTGGCTAAGAACCAACTGGTTACCTAGCAATGGACCTACAGCTTAAGACGAGAAATGAATTTCTATTGCCAGAAATGATTTCCTCTAATTCTTCATTGGCCGGCCAGAGAGTCGAATGCTGGGCCAACAGCGTGCTAGCCGAGAGCTATACCCACCCCTCCAATGAAGAACTGAATACTGTATATCTTCCCACGGGAGTGAAAACATTCACCAGATTATGTCAGTCTCGACATCGATCCAAAAAAAAATGCTTATTTGGAACTCTGCTGACCTCTTTGCTCTACACCAAAATTTACGACTGTCATGTTTGTATCTGGAGAAATTTGTGCCTACTTTGCAACGTCTTTTCTGCAACTGCATTTTGAATTTTCTCGAACAAAAAATGAAGTTGGTAAAAAAAGAAAATTCGTTAATAATACTTATTTGTCGAATTTTCCAACACCATCAGAATATAAATTGAACACTAATAGACGATTTTTACATATTTGCGTGTGCAATGCATATACTACCACTCCGGGGGTCACCACTGTGAGAGAGGTGCAAAATAATGAGCAGGAAGACAAGTACTGCTGGTTTACTGAAGAAGCGACCCGCTTATCAAGCGGCGTGCGGACGTCTGCGTGTAACGCAGAGACCATGGCTACAAAGACATACAGGTGACCTGAGGTCAAAAATGTTTCTCTATAAAAAACAGGACAGGTACATAATGCATGGTCACTTGAACAGACAATAAAATATACAATTCATGATAATGATAATAATTTGTGTTCGTCCGACCCTAAGTCAAATGTGAAGGCACCACAGAAAACGGGATGTTCGTTACAGAGAACAGCGTTGAGCGGGGACTTTTTACACAATATATACATATATATATATATATATATATATATATATATATATATATATATATATATATATATATATATATATATATACATACATATTTGGCTGGATATGGCAAAATGAAATTAATATGGGATGTGAGTTTGACCTTCAGGGCCACTTGCCCAGAACGAAATATGTAATAAATACAACGCATGCGATGACACCTCGGCGTTACTAAAAACAAAAGGAAATGTCACCATGAAAGCTGCAGTTACATTAAATTACTTCATTTCACACAAATCGAGCAAGGGAAATAAATCATGGCTGGTATGCAATCCAGCCAGACAAATGCAACACTAAAATTAAGACAAATTTACAGTTACTGGCTTTCAGAAAGAAGTGAAATATTTACACATTAGTAATGCAAATGGGAGCCCTTGGCTCGTGAATACAGTCTCTGTCTTGCAAACAGTTGCAAAAGCAGCTAGCCTGGCTCTAGCAGGGTTGAATTAACTGTCTTCTAAGGCAATTTGCCACAGGAAGGTCGGTGGCAGAAACACTAGGAGACAAGATAACAAGTCTCTGGAAATAGAATTCCCAGCTAAGGATTTGTGTATGGAAGATTCTCTCACTTGCAATGATCTATCACCATGGAGGGGTCATTAACTCTAGTTCACTGAGCAAAGGATTATTTCATCAATAACTTAATTCATATGGGGAACACATACATTAGTAATTCATGAATATCAGCAAGGGATTTACTTTGGGAGATTAATTATGTGAAAAGGAAATGAGAGGTTTAGTGAGAGGGACAATATCCTGGCACTCAGTTGTTAATTTCAGACTTACTGGGCAATTCTGATTGCAAGTGCACTTTGCAAGGATAATTAGATGATCCACGGTCTTCTGTTAACAACTGAAAAAAAGTTAAGTATATCTTAGTTTAACCAGACCACTGAGCTGGTTAACAGCTCTCCTAGGGCTGGCCCGAAGGATTAGATTTATTTTTACGTGGCTAAGAACCAACTGGTCCGGGTCGCTTGTAGCCTAAAACCAGTGTGGCAGCTTGCCACGACACAGAGATACTGCCCGAGATTCAGGACTTAGCAGGCTAGAGGTTATGCCTGTATGAGGGTTGAGCAGGAACTGACTTTCTCTCGGCCCCTCTTTGGGCTGTTGGGAGTGGTGAGTCTCAAGGAGTGGCCGACAGTCCTGTAAAAGCAATAAAAAGGAGAGCACAAGGATATAGGTTTTAGGGCAAGGATATAGAGCAACTACTATTATGCCTATTCCCCAAGGAATCACTTTATCTGACTACCTGACTTGACCTTTTCTGAAACTATACCCGAAAACTCCACACTTGCAGGTCGGTCCATGGGTCTACCTATCACCCGTGGTCTTACCTATCCTATTCAAGGAGAATCCATCTTTATGGAGTCTTGATATAATAAAGCCCACAAAAAGTTTTATAGTGAAAGTAACATGGAGAAAGAAACCCCTAAGAACATTCTTAGCTTGCCTTATTTTAGTGGTTTTAAACACATAAAATCATTGTTAAAATCTACATTCTTAGCTTGCCTTATTTTAGTGGTTTTGAACACATAAAATCATTGTTAAAATCTTTTAATGTCAGCTTCGTTTTTCCAATAATAACACACTTAAAAGAGTGTTAATAAAAATTGCCCTAAAGAAAACAACAACATAATATATAAAATCCCATGTTTGGACTGCTGCCCCTCTTTTTATATTGGCCAGTCTAGCAAAGATTTAGATGTACATATTAAACAACATAAGTATTCTGTCAAAACTGGGCAAACATCCAATGCTATATTCACTCATTTAAGTGAAAACTCACTGGATAAATTGGACTGCAAGTTTGGTGATTGTCAGATCAAAAGATTTGTCTTCACAAAATCTTTTAGAATCTGCTATTATACAGCCTGCTTCCAGCTGCAATTTTAACCATAGCCCTGGCATATATTATTTAGATCCCTATATTAGAAAAGTGTTCAAGAATGACCCAAAAGATGAAATCACTTACTTAATTACAAATTAATTACCGTATATATATTTTCTATGCATTCCTATGTTTAATATAATTTTTTTGTAAAAATGTTCATCTTTCAAAAACTGTTATTGTTTACCAAAAAAAAAAGAATTATTGAGTTGTACTTTTATAACATTTTTTGGTGGTCAGTCACCTCCTTGTATAATCTTTTATTTGTCCTGTCCCTGCTTCTGAACGGTTGATCCTAATCCTTTGTAAAACCTCCTAAATATTTAACCCTTTTTTGACAGTTCTACTAATTCTTCAATTGTGTTGGATTCCAGGTACATATTTTTTCCTTTGTCATTTGTATGAACCTTGTAAAGTTATTTTTATATTCCTTCAGTCTGCTAAGTAAAGGACTATAAGTCGAAAGGCCTTGCAGCACTCCATTGTTTCTCTTCCATTCTTGGATTTTGTCTTTATTTATATATCCATCACGTTCCATACTTTCGTGATTCAGTTATACATGTTATTATATATGTGTATATATATTCATATGCATATACATACATATACATATATATATATGTATGTGTATGTTTGTGTGTATAGAGTGGTTTTATAGGATTTTTATATCTTCATGTTTATATGTGCTATTAATTCCTTTTGTTTACCCAATGTATTCTTTCTTTATTGATGACAAGAGCACAGCAAGCGAAACCACTCTGGTAGCGTTGCTCTCGGCGAAGTCTCGGAAAATGAGCGAGCTGAAACGGAAAGGACAGGATGATCCGGCTATCGTAACTCGACTGGTTGCATATGCATCAGGTTAGTTGCCACCCTGGTCATTGACTAATCATACTTGTATTTGATTTTATTTAAATTTTTTTTTTTTGTCTCAAGTCGTTTATATCACGAATCATACTTTCGCTTCTCTTTCACTGGTCTGTGCACTCATCAGCGGATATTCATGACAAGACACTCACCAGTTACTGTTTGTTGAGGAAGTGAGATTGTAGGAAAGAAAATGAATAAAGTTACCAATTTGGTTGTATTTGTTTTTGTACTTGAAGCGCACCTTCTTCAGTAATCTAGGTACAGTACGTTCAGAAGTCCTAGTCACGAGAGTAAAGGCTTTATTCCTTTTATTCCACTTTGTAGATCAGGCCCATTCGTCGGTAGAGAGAGCAGGGATGATGGCAGGCGTCGAGATGAGGAAGATCCCTCCAGATGACCAGTTTGGAATGCGAGGACCCCAGTTGAAGGCGGCTGTCGAGGAAGATGTGAAGAAAGGACTCATTCCCTTCTACGTAAGTTGTTTCAGGATTTTGCTGCGTCAGCAGGACCGCAGATATCAATGCAGGACATCTAAGTCTTGATGCATAAACATATGATTTACATTACTTTCATCAAATACACTTGGTTGCGAAGATTTAAACATACTTACCTTCACACTAGTGCAGACACTTTCATGTGTGTTCAGAATCTCCCAAAAGTATATTTCAGCTTTCCACTAAACATACTTACATATATTGATGTGTGTGAGCGTTTAAACACATTACGAACAAATACGCACACACACATATATACATATATTACATACATACATATTTAATGTGTGTGTACTTGAATTAGCCTACTTTATGAAGGGCAGGCCCAAGATATATATATATATATATATATATATATATATATATATATATATATATATATATATATATATATATATATATATATACTCGTATATATACATACATACATACATACATACATACATACATACATACATACATACATACATACATATATACAGTACATTCATACAAAAAATATAAAAAAAGGCTTTTCAATCGAGCTTCTACAGAACAGGGGGAACCATAAGTTAAAAAGAAAACTTGGGAAGCTGTAAAATTCTTCTAAAATAAAGAGTAAAGTAACATATCATCGAAGATAATTACAAAAATGAATCAATATATTCATAAGAGTCAATGAAAGGTACATGCGAAAAAAAAAAAAGCAATGTGAGCCTTAACTTCCATAAAGTTAACAGGAATTCTGTTCCGCAGTTTAGTAGTTGATGAAGCTTCCTCGAGAGATAAACGCACTGAAGAGATATCTTCCAACGATAGCAAAAATTCTTCATAGCGATGTCGAACAGAACTCTAAAACCAGGCAACTTGTTTGAATGAGAGCAGTATGAGAGATATATTTTTTTTATTTTAAGGCTTGGGACTGGTTTTCTTGACTGCTGTCCTTTTCAGTATGACCTCATAGCTCGGTAGGAGACCGTTATGTTTATAAATAGGTCTACAGTGGAGTTCCTCACTCAGGTGACGCAGCATTGCGCATGCTCGGCTTTCTTAACTATGGTCTGAGGAATTTTGAGCCTGATTGCTAAGACAGTCTGTTTCGAGAGTTTTTAGGTACTACCCTAATGGAATCCTTTGCAGCCTCGGTAGTGATGCGTCTATATTTGATTACGTTCTAGGCGAATGATTTCCCTGGCGTAATGCCACTATCCAAAGGAGTCTTTTGTTATTTATGTGGCTTCTTTGCTAAAAACAGAAACTTGCTTGTGTGTGTGTTGTTACTTATCAACATGGAATGTCAGCTGCAGAAGTATGTCAGTCTTCCGAGTAAGTGTCTTTAGAATATCAACGAGCTCGTTGATATCTCTGGTAATGTTCAAGATCTAGTTTTAAAGGTTCCGGCCATAGGGAGGCTAAGATATGCCACTTAAGGGATTCAGAGCCGATGAAACACGGTTTTTCAGCAACAAACTTTTTATCAAAGCATCGGATAAAGGTGAAAGTTGGTAAGTGTATATTTTATAACCCTCCCTAATTTTTGCAAGTATTATTTAGTACCTAAGTTTAATGGTTTTGACATGTTTAGGGTAAAATGAAGTTGCCGATGCCGGGACCGATAAAATCACAGACAAGGATCCTAAAACAATTTAGTGACGTAAACATATGACGTCATGAGACTCCACCCATCCACCAGGTAGGCGGAGAATGGATATGCTTACTGTACACAGTCTAAGCTTCAACAAATTCGATAATGGCCAGTAGGACATGGAATTGTCCCCGTGGTTGCAAGACTGCATTTGTGCTACGGCTTGCCACTTTGCACACAAGCGCGAAGACCCGTGGCAAGATTTACTATAGCGTGAATAGGTAATTATTCCTAATTGGGTAATAGCTACTTGGCAATTCCCATCTCTTGCTGCAGCAAATAAAAGGCTATCGTGTCGAAACCTGAGGTAAAACAAAACGGATTGTCTTTTTGCGTTCCCGCCCTGAATAGATGCAGATCTAACAAACGAGCTAAAGACTGGTTTGTTATCTGGATGAATTACAGGCATTGAATTATTTGTAGAATAGAAACAATACGAATATCAAGAAAATGGAAGAATTCCAAGCTAACAGCTTAACCCCAACAGCTGCTGTGGAAGTTGTGATGAAACCTCCACAAAATAGTAATACAATAATAGTAATAAAATGATTGAGAATGATAATGCAACCAAGGGGACGATGACTAATCCTGCTCATCATCATTGATATCGCTGAAGCCTAGGATGGGTACTAACAAGGCCAAAAGAGACAAGGTCTACAGAAATTGGATGGAGTTGCCTCCCACCTGACGTATCTTAAAGGTACCTGCTCATTACAGCAATCCACTGCTGACGCAAGGAGGTAGACAAAGCTCCGACTATATGGGGGATTTGGGGTGAAGTGAGCAGACCTTCTCTTTCTCTTGGCCTTGGGTACTAATATCAGTTAGTGAATATGTTATCGGCAAGTGGGCAGAGCCACAGTGAAGAGACGTTTTCCCCACATGAAAACTTCTCTTCACCGTAGGTGGAGCCTCATGACGTCATAGGTTAACGTCACTATAGCGTTCAAGACCCTTACCTGTGATTTTGATGGCTCTGGCATAGGAAACGCACTTTTACTCTGATAAGCACCAGACCTATTGAACTTAGGAACTAAATAATACCTGTAAAAATTAGGTAGGGTTATAAAATATACACTTGCCAACTTTCACCTTTATCCAACGCTTTGATAAAAAGGTGTTGCCGAAACCCCGTGTTTCATCGACTCTGAATCCCTGAGGAGTTGACTGGCACTTGTGTTCGTGACGTCATCGACAGGTTTCAAGTTATCGTAACCAGAAGCTTCTTGACGAAGTTTTCAGTGTGTAAATGTCTTGTTTATCATTCCACATGGCTAGAACCTTTGTCGCTGCTAGTCTCTGCTTGTGATGTAGTTGTTCGTCTAGACTCTAGGTTAGAAGATAGTGCAATATACAGGCGATGACGGTTCCTCATTGGAGGGGTGGGTACCGTTCTCTGCTGGTCCCGCGTTCAGTTCTCTGACCGGCCAATGAAGAATTAGAGGAATTTATTTATGGTGATAGAAATTCATTTCTCGGTATAATGTGGTTCGGATTCCACAATAAGCTGTAGGTCCCGTTGCTAGGTAACCAGTTGGTTCTTAGCCACGTCAAATAAATCAGATCCTTCGGGCCAGCCCTAGGAGAGCTGTTAGTCAGCTCAGTGGTCTGGTTAAACTAAGGTATACTTAACAGGCGATGCTGCTTTCCTTAAACGCTTTTTGTATCCAAAATCACTGAAGGAAAAAAATGTTGCTGAAAATACCAAAGTATTTGTGTGTATTGATAGCTGATGTTATAAGGTCATAGTGCTACATGAAGAAATGTCATTGGTAATAATAAATAATAATAATAATAATAATAATAATAATCAAATAAAAAATCCAGGAGGAAGAATTGCAATGCAGAAAACACTACATTCGTAGCATGTCTGAAATCTTCAACCGATAGACTGGTATTGACACACTGATTTTTAGCCGTTCTAAAAACTAGCCTAAAAAAAAAAAAAAGAAAGGCAATCACTACACCCACGCATTTACTGTAGGCGTCTCTTCTCTCTCAGTAAAGATTGTTTTTTTTTCACAGAAACCAAAGGTTCTCGTACCGCCTTGTAATAGGTTCCATAAATCCGTCGTAACTGCTATCTCGTTAAAAGGAACACCTGAAATTCTGGGTCGTTATTATTTTCATGTTTATTGATACTGATGTTTGTAGACTTCCATAAGTCTCACTGAAGGGACTACAACAGCAGATACAGTAGATGTTACCAATTCAAACAATCTCTTACATATAAAAATTTGTTTGTTAAATACTGGTTCCTACTCGGGAATGTATGATGTCTCGTGATGTTGGTTAGCTGCGGGGTCAAAAATAAGAAGGAATAATAAAGTGTTCGAAAAGATCTTATATCAGATAAGCAGCACGAACAAGAACAGTAACGTGTTCCACAGAATTCGACTAATAAAAGTAAGTGTAGGTGGAGTTCTACTAATAAAAGTGAGTGTAGGTGGAATTCTACTAATAAAAGTGAGTGTAGGTGGAGTTCTACTAATTAAAATAAGTGTAGGTGAATAAGGTGAACAATTTCGTAGTGTATTGTAGATTCCTATCAAAGACCTTAATGTCGTTATGTATACCTGAGTTTAACCAGACCACTGAGGAGCTGATTAACAGCTTTCCTAGGGCTGGCCCGAAGTATTAGACTTATTTTACGTGGCTAAGAACCAGTTGGTTACCTAGCAACGGGACGTACAGCTTATTGTGGAATCCGAACCACATTATACCGAGAAATGAATTTCTGTCACCAGAAATAAATTCCTCTAATTCTTTATTGGCCGGCCGGAGAATCGAACGCCAGCCCAGCAGATTGCTAGCCGAGAACTATACCGACCCTTCCAACAAGGAACTACGGCCTTATGTTGTAAATGTGATGTTAATCTCTCAGACAAATTACACCTGCGTAAAAAACCGAAGGTTTCTGGAAATTGTTCGGCAAGAAAGGACTAAGCTCGGCAGTGATCAGGACAAAGTGAAGGGCTGGAACTTCCAGTGATGAGCTAAGCAAGACATCAGTTCCAGACATATTCCAGTCATTTCATTTGTATAACACTGTCGCCTTGATACTGAATCCGTTGCCAATGGTACAGTATCGTCGTTGTTCAACATGAAAAAAAAAGTATACCTTAGTTTAACCAGACCACTGAGGAGCTGATTAACAGCTCTCCTTGAGAGGGCTGGCCCGAAGGATTAGACTTATTTCACGTGGCTAAGAACCAATTGGTGTTCAACATGAGTTGTACTCTGAGGTCCCTTATGATATGGACCCAAAATACGGGACTTCAGACAGTTCCTTATTGGATGGGTTGGTATCGTTCTCGGCTAGCACTCTGCTGGGCCCTCGTTCGATTCTCCGACCGGCCAATGAAGAATTAGAGAAAAGTTATTTCTCGTCATAATGTGGTTTGGATTCCACAGTAAGCTGTAGGTCCCGTTGCTAGGTAAACCAATTGGTTCCTAGCCACGTAAAATAAATCTAATCCTTCGGGCCAGCCCTCTCTAGGAGAGCTGTTAATCACCTCTTCAGTGGTCTGGTTAAACTAAGCTATTCAGAGGCGGTTTCCATTCAGTGACCCTGTACTGACGGAGAATAAGAGCTGTGTCATCGGCATAGCAGAGGTCGTTATGGTCTGCAGACGGCATACTACTGTTTTGGAGCGAGTCCGGTTTGATATGTCCAGCGCATCTGTCCGTACTAAAGCGATGTGTTGAAAGAGCGCTACCTTGACGAAATCCGTTGGAGGAGCCAAATTTGTTTGATAACTTGTTGCTCCATTTGACACAGAATTGCCTCGTGCACAACCAGCGATAAGGTTGTACTTCTTTTATGATGCTTCAAGATCGGTTTCAGTGGTTTATTCTGCCAGATGCTTTTCTTCCATCAACAGAATCATAGGATTTTAAGAGGGGCCGGTAATTAATAGTTCTGCAGTTACCTCCTGTAATACATACAGGTGTCTGTTAAGTGGGTACCTTAAATTCAGACTGGTTGTGTGATGTTTGCAGAGGGGAATGAGTCGTAGTAAAAGAATTCTGGGATGTCTGTGGTAATATTTGCAGTGAAGTTCTCTTTGATGATATTGTAGTGATATTTATAATGAAACTAATTAAGGTTGGCGAATGCTCAAAAGTAATTGACTTAGCCAGTTAGCATGAGAAAACTCCTAGGAATCTTAAAGCAAAGAATGTCTTGGTTAGACATAGTCTCATAAATAAATATATGTGTATATGTATGTATATATATATATATATATATATATATATATATATATATATATATATATATATATATATATATATATATATATATATATATATAATATATTGACGCTACTTACTCCTGATCATTAGTAAATGTGAAAAGACGACAGATGATTCAGTATTCATCAACAATCTGCAGGTTCAGAAAAACGACTTGGTCAGGATAGGAGATGGTGTTTAACTTCTTGTCCTGCTTTGGGAGGGGGTCAAGACGAAGTTCTGCTGTGACCACTTAGGAGAATGACCTTTCAATTAAATCGCCACTTTAGTCGGAGTTCGAGTGGACCCTTGATGGATTCATGATTTCAGTCAGCCTGAGTGATGACAGATTCCAGAATACTCCTTTTGTACAGACAACGGATAATGAAAAATAGCTTTTAGCCTCCAACTTATTCTTTGACCGTTATTTCACAGGTGTCTCTCAGCAATATCCTGCTGATCGTTAGTGCTTCACAAATCTGTGAACTGAATCTACCACTCTCTCTGGAGTAAATTTCATTGCTGGCATTACATGTATTCTGTAAACGCAGGAGTCAGCTCCCCGTTATTTGAACATGATTAGGAAATGACCTCCGGGTATAGGATAATAAAAAAGCATACGTATCGTCGGATGTGAGATGTTATTTTTGACGTTTTCGAAATAAGGGCGTTTTATTTATGTGTTAAAGTATTTCTTCATTACTTCAGGGGCTTCAGTAATATATTTTGTTGGCCTTGTTGATAGCTCTCTCTCTCTCTCTCTCTCTCTCTCTCTCTCTCTCTCTCTCTCTCTTGTCGGCTTCATTGTCAAGTGTTTCACGTG
>NC_089764.1:34625054-34627554 GCF_040412425.1 Macrobrachium rosenbergii
ACACACACACATACACACACGTATATATGTATGTGTGTGTGTGTGTGTGTGTGTGTAGAATCTACTGGTCACTTTTTACCACATACAAATGTAGTTGTCTTAGCCACAATGCCTTCTTAATTTCTCGAATTCTTCGCACTTTATTTGAGAAGTTAAGAGGGCTTTGTGACTAATACAATTACATACTATATATATATATATATATATATATATATATATATATATATATATATATATATATATATATATATATATATATAAAGGTTTTGTTTGTATATTTGTTCTCCCACTACAGAAATTCGCACCGCTTGACAGACCCAGACAAAATTTTGCACACAGCCTCTATGTCACCCTAGAAAGGGTTATAACTCAAAATAAGACCCCTACACCGTAACAGATATACAGACACAGACAAAACAAATGAAATTCTCGTTTTTACGTCACCTTTTCCTTCAGTTTTCTGGGTTTATTCACATTTTTCACCTGATGCTTCACCTTTTCTTCTGGCGCTGCCAGGAGTATGCTTAACCTACAACGATAAATCCCCTATAACATCAATTTTTGATCAGAATTTACGTGAATTTTGATCATAATCTATGATGATAAGCAATATAATTGTTTATTACCTCAATGAAATCTACATTGAAAACCTAAATCAACCATTTCTTTCTGTAATAACTGAAGCTGAGTTTGCACATGAGTAGTAGTGGCTAAGCGCGGCAATTTCAGCCAGCAGAAACCACCACCAAACTCTCTCTCTCTCTCTCTCTCTCTCTCTCTCTCTCTCTCTCTCTCTCTCTCTCTCTCTCTCTCTCTCTCTCTCTCTCTTTCAAGGAATCACTCAAACGCTCTGGAGCAAAATCTATCATCTCTATCTATGAGGTTTATTACTAAATTATTACCTAGAGAGGAGAACAACAATTGACAATGCAAAAAAGTGGAAGGCAGCATCTGCATAAGGAACGAGAAAACATACGCAACATCTGGCAACTGCTGCATCGTGAAAAGTGATAATCACCTGTTCATACGTACGGTTGAAGACGTTATATGATATAAAAAGTAAATAAAAACATTCCGTTTGTTGGTGCTGTGTTAAAATGGTCCTACGTCATTTATTACATGATCATCAACATCATGTAGGAAGAACAACACGTTGTTGTCTGAGCTGCAATAATCGAAATATCACTTTGGACACAATGATAACACTTGACGGCATACGAAAGATAAGTTTCTTTTCATGTTGCTGATTACCTGGAAGATAACGATTGAAAATTCTAGATTAAAACTTTGCGGGAATGTAGATCATTACATTTGGAAATCTTTTCCAAAAGGCACTTGGAGGGTAAATGTATTAGATGCAAATAGGGATTGAATTAAGAAATGGCAACGACTGCACTTCAAATTAAAACTGAATTTCGAGGAATTATCGATTTTTAGTTTTTCACAGTTTTGGACTGGTATGTCTAAATAAACATGCCCTGAAATATTATTGCTAAAAAACATTTTTTAAGTGAGTTTTTTTACATTTTTGTTCACCGCATTTACCGGCATTTGAGCAAAAAATTGTCGCAAACATTCTGTATGACATTTTAGGCGGAAGTGAGAAATATACTTTACTTTCCTACTAAAATACACATTATCTACGTTAAAAATTGGCTCTCTCTCTCAAAAAAATATATCTGAGTAAATATGTATCTATGTATCTCGATATCTCCCTGTAAGCGACACTATGCGACAAATTGTCTTACAATGTCTGTAAGACTTGTCAATTCTGGATGGTGGAAAGTGAGAAATTTACACTAGTATCCTACTAAAACTACCCAGTTTCTACGACAAGTCCTTGTTCGTTCTCTAGAAAAATATCAAACAAAATATCAAAAAAGTAAATATATATATATGTATCTCGATATTTTGAACTCGTTATCACAGGTGTACCATACCAGGTAGTTTGCATATAATATTTTATGCTTCTTGACTTATTTTACTGCGTATTTTCGGAAATATGAAATTATATAAGTAGGTAACAGTTCCAAACAACAAACCATCCCATTTGTGCGTAGTAAATGTTTGTGGTTCAAGCGATATCCCAGCGTTCTGTGACGCATTTCCTCTTCGGATTTTCTTACCGTGCAGTGAGTGCATTCACGCAATTCCATCGCCATAAGCAAGAAAATGGTAGAACTATACAGTATCCTTCTGAGGGAGAAATTTGAACGATTGGGTCTGTGAGTTTGTTCCAAAAGAGGGACCAAGGAAAGGGAATTGTCTCGACGCCTGCTGGGACCATATCTAAGTAAGGGATTTGTTTCCCTGTATTGGTGTTATTCAGATTAGTGTGCATTCTAATTAGTAATTACTATATTTCATAATATATAAGTATAAAAGGCCACAAAGCTTGATTTTACTGCAGGGAGTTGTCGTCTGACTCGTGACTTGTGTAGGGTTGGTTGTCCAGCGTTTGTTTACTTTATCCTCTCAATTGTTTGTTTGTTTGTTTGCC